>NC_091439.1:82236124-82427849 GCF_964237555.1 Oryctolagus cuniculus | reverse complement strand
CTTAATCATTAGTCCAAACACCTGCCCAGCTTTCCCTAAAGTTTTTGAGAACTACTGATGTAGGTAATTGCTGTCGAAAGAGTCTTTTAATTAGGTTACTATGTTGATAATTTAATAGCAAAAAAGATCAGTAAGCAATAAGAGGACAGTATTTTGTAGTACTATGATTGGGTGATAACTAATGAGGGCTTGAGATAGTGGCAGTGGGAATAGAAAGGGAGAAATAGGACAGTGGGGGGAAAGTAGAGATTGTTTAGGTAGGTAAGGAAGGGAAATTCTTTGGAACATGTTGGTTCTCAGGTGCCTGTGGTACATCATGTGGAAATATGGATTGGAATGTATGCCACAGAAGGAATTTAAGACAAAGGGATGAACTTTTCCTGTTGAGTATAATGTATGCAAGAAATTCACTAATGATAGAAAATGAAAAACATGAAGATGATTAGAGACAAAAGATTTCATATTACAGAAATCAAGCAACTAAGGAATTTCTCAGAAAACAGGATGAGTTCCATATCAAATAATGCAATTATGTTTAATAGGAAATAGGAGGTAACTGATTTTGTTACGACGAGCAATTTTACAGAGTGAGTGAGACTATGAAGCACCATATTGTAAAGGAATGTTGCGAGCAGGCACAGCAGGTGTACTCTATTTTGTGGTTTTCCCTGTAGGCGTGCTGTTTTGTGTAGGTGGTCGAGGAGGATCTGGTGACCCCTTTCGCAGTATTGAATGCTATTCTATCAACAAAGACAGTTGGTTCTTTGGACCAGAAATGAATAGCCGAAGGCGACATGTGGGTGTAATCTCTGTGAAAGGTGGGTCCACTATTGTCTAAAATCACATCACATGATCACAGTGCTCTTTTAAAATATTTGAATTTTGAGCATCTTCTGTTATGTAGGAACATTGAATATTGCAAAATTTTAATAATATGTCAATAAAATATTTGGGTATTGATTAGTTACTTGCATTGTGGCCACAGGTGTTCAGTGTTGCATGTACTCATAGGTACAATTTGAAGATGAGTATCAGGTAAAAGGAAGATGAAGAGTTAAAGTAAACTGTCCTGAGTTATGTGAGGTACTTCTGAAAACTTCATAGAAAAATGGAATTAAAAGATAGTGTGTTTTCCATGAACTTTTTGACAACCCTTCATGTTTGAAAAAAAAATCAAGTTAAAAAAATGTTTATTGAACTCAAATCATAATGTATGTATCAGCTTTTTCTCTACCCATGTAATTATTATTGCTGAAATTAGATTTTTAAAAAATTCATTATTGAAAATTAATTGCAAAAGCATAGATAAGTTGTTAGAAAATGTTAAAAATTCATTTTTCTAGTTGTAAAATACAAATGCTCTTTTTGGAAAGTATAAAGACATTTTAAAAATATTTATTTCAAAGGCAGAGAAAGAAAAAGAAAAGGAAGGTAGGGAAGGGAAGGGAGAAAAGGGAGGGAAGGAAAGGAAGGAAAAGATGGAAGAGTGTATCTTCGCTGCCATGGTTGACTGGGCAGGGCCAGCCCAAAACCAAGAGCTCAGATCACCATCTGGGTCTCCCTTGTGGGTGGCAGGGGCTGAAGCACTTGGACCATCTTCCGCTGTTTTCCTAGGCATGTTAACAGAGATCTGGATCGGAGCAGTGCAGCCAGGACTGGAACTGCTGCTCCGATTTGGATGCTGGAGTTGCAGGCAGAGCTAACCCACTGCGCCACAGCACGAGCATATTTTAAAAAATAAAAATCATCTGTAACCCAAACACCCATAAATAGTCACAGCTAACATGTTAGTGTGAAATATTTCCCATTTTCCTGTATGTATTTTCGTTTGACATAGAAAAAGTTTAATAATACTGTGTTAATACTTTTGTACTTTGTTAACATATTAAGAAGAACACTTTATTATTCTTTAAAATCATAGTGATTTAATCTACTAAGTAATTAAAAATTGGGGAACCTAAATGGAGGATAGTGTTGGAGCATTTAAACAACTTTATGTAGAACAGCATGTTTAGTGAAAGCTTACATTGATTTTTATTGACAACTGAAATAACATTTATCATCATACTGAACAGCAGTTATTGAAAACTAATTTATGATGATCTTTAAGTTTTATAGATTGTTTATACATAAATAACATTACTATTATTTATTTTGAATCAAATGAAAATACTTCTCTATTTGACAGGTAAAGTGTATGCAGTAGGTGGACATGATGGAAATGAACATTTAGGTAGCATGGAGATGTTTGATCCTCTCACTAATAAATGGATGATGAAGGCATCAATGAACACAAAGAGGTAGATCAGCGTGGAACTCTGCTTTGAATTAACGATGGACAATAATGCCTTGTCAAACACATTTTGTTACAGCATACAAAATGATGAATTGTTATACCTTTTTCTATTTTTTAATTAAAAATGGGATCACCTTTTT
Source organism: Oryctolagus cuniculus (assembly GCF_964237555.1). NCBI lineage: Eukaryota > Metazoa > Chordata > Mammalia > Lagomorpha > Leporidae > Oryctolagus > Oryctolagus cuniculus. The sequence continues at coordinate 82,425,413 of NC_091439.1, read as the reverse complement.
TGTGAAATCACAAATTATGATAGTAGTCACAGTTTTATCTGAGCATTGATTTTTTTAAACTTTTTGTTTTGAAGTTTTAGGTTTTTCAAAGAAGCAGCAAATAATTAAGAATTCCTCTGTACAGTAGTTCTCAGTTGAAGATTATTTTTATGTCTTCTCTAGGACACTTGCAGTGTCTGGAGACCTTTTTGGTTGTCTCAGATTGAAGGTGGGCAGGTTGTTGCTAGCATCTAATTCGGTTGAGGACAGGGATGCTGCTACAAACCTTACAGTGCACTGGGACAGCACCCCACAACAAAGAATATTCTTTCCCCAACTGACAATAGTGCCAAGGTATACAAACCTTACTATACACCCTCCACTTAGCTTCCCATGATGTTAACATCTTACACAACCAAGGTATAGTGATTAAAATTAGCATTGATAACAGTACTACTAATCTGTAGAACATTCAGTTTTTACCATTTTCCTATATGTTCTTACCTGGATTTTTCTTATCGTATTATATTGGCTAACGATATAATATGGTATGAATATAGCAAAGACAGTAGGTGCGTTTATCTTGATCTTAGTAGAAATGTCTCTGGTGTTTATTAATTAAAATACTTACTTTGGGAATAAGGCATATGTGTACACAAAGGTGGTTCAAAAATTCATGGGAAAAAATGGAGTTGAAGGATTAGTTTGGTGCAAAAATTTTTGAAATGCATGTTTTTCATGGCATTTTCCATTAACTTTTTGAAGATCTCTCATATTTTATGTTTCGGAAATATCCTTCATTTTCTGCATTCTTGTTATTTCATCATGATGAACATTAATGTTTTAAATTCCCACATATAATAAATTGAAATGTATAATAAGTGGATCAGTCTAAAGGGAAACTAAAAATTTTGGGTAACATGATTCAGTATGCTAACTTTTTTATTAATGACTGTTGAATTTTTACATATTTTAAGATGAAAGGATAGCCAGTATCGTGAACAAATTAAGATTCAAAAGAGAGTAGACAAATATACTCTAGACGAAACCTGAAAATATTAAAATTAGAGTTACAGATTAAAACCTGCCTTTTAAGTATTTTAAAGACTCAGTTACACCAGTACAACATGGTGGGAAAACAGGTTTGTGATTATGTTTTATATGTGAAATAAATGAAAACAAGGGAAACCAATGTGAAACACATCTTTATGAAAAAGGAAAAAGCAAAAAGCGAAAAGTAAATATGCTACAGTTGCCTGTAGTAAAAGAAGTATAGCATTAGGTAGAGGGTGATTTTAGTTGTATTCTTTAATAGCCGTGGTTTAGAAGTGTGAGACGTATCTGGGGTATGAGAATAAAAATTATGTTCTTATGCATTAAAAACCAGTTCTTTTGAGTGGATGTTACCTGTTAGTTCATTAATAAGTGTTGAAAATAAGGACTTTGCAATAAAGGGTATACAAAAATATGTTGTTCACAATGTGAGGATGATAACCTGGGATGAATGTAAGTAAGGAAACATCATTGAAGGCTTTTGATCTGGAAATGAGAGACCTTACGGAGAAACTAGGTATTTTAAGATGTATATATTGCTTAGTGAGAAGGAACAAATATTTATTATAAATTGGTATAAAAACAGGCCGGTGCCGCGGCTCACTAGGCTAATCCTCCACCTGTGGCACTGGCACCCCGGATTCTAGTCCCAGTGGGGTGCTGGATTCTGTCCCAGTTGCTCCTCTTCCAGTCCAGCTCTCTGCTGTGGCCCAGGAAGGCAGTGGAGGATGGCCCAAGTGCTTGGGCCCTGCACCCACATAGAAGACCAGGAGGAAGCACCTGGCTCCTGGCTTCAGATCGGCGCGCCAGCCGTGGTGGCCATTTAGGGGGTGAACCAACAGAAGGAAGACCTTTCTCTTTCTCTCTCTCTCTCTCTCTAACTCTGCCTGTTAAAAAAAAAAAAAAAAAAAAAAAAAAAAAAACACACACACACACACACCTGGTATAAAAACAATGTAGCATACTGTAATTCTTCTCCGTGTAATTATATATGTCAGAAAGATGATATACATTTTGTACTAAATGGAAGTTTTGGATTACATACTATTTCTACCTTTAATTACCTTTATATACATATCTGTTATACATATTAATATGTAGTACATATTAAAAGTATAAGGAGTCCCATGTTACTGCTTTTTCCAAATTTAAATTTCAGTAAATAGGATGAGGATTTCAAATATTTAGTTTAATCATTTACATGAAACTAGAAGCTAGACTATCAAACTGCCCTTTTATTGGAAGAAGCAAAATCTGACTTGAAAAATTGTGGCTTATGTGGTTTGCAAACAATAGCAACATTCTATAAGAGTTAAAAATGACTTTTGAGGCGGCAGAGGTTTAGCATAGTGGTTAAGACAACCTTTGGGGTACACAGATTCCCCCATCTGTGGAGTGCCTGGTTTCAAATTCCTGCTCTACTTCCAGTTCCAGCTTCCTTCTAAGCTGCACCCTGGGAGAGAGCAGGTGACAGTGTGAGTATTTGGGTCCCTGCCACCTATGTGGGAGACCCAAATTGAGTTTCAGACCCCTGACTTTTGCCTGACCCAGTCCTGGCTGTGTGGGTATTTTGGGAGTGAGCCAGCAGATAAAGATCTCTCCTCTGACTGTCTCTTTCTGTTTTTCAAATAAATAAATATTAAATTAAAAAAAATTACTTGTCAGACTGAGCAGTTTTAAAACAACTCATGGGGATATGTCATTGTTACATAATTTTCTAGTCTTTTCTTAATAAAGATTTATTTATTAGAAAGAAAGATCCTCCATCCTCTGGTTCACTTCCCAGATAGCTACAATGGCCAGGACTGGGTCAAGTCAAAGCCAGGAACTTCATTTGGGTTTCCCATGTGGGTGGCAGAGACCCAAACACTTGGGCCATCTTCCACTGCTTTTCCCAGGCCATTAGCAGGGAGTAGGATGGAAAGTGGAGCAGCCAGCACATGAATAAGCCCATTTGAGATGCCAGTGTTGCAGGAAGTGTCTTTACCTGCTATATTACAGTACTGGCCCCTTCTAGTCTTGATTAACTTAATCTGGGGGAGATGGGTTATTTATTTGAAAGGCAGAATTACAAGGTGGGGGAGGCAGAGATTGTTCTTCTGGTTTACTCACCAAATGGTTACAGTGGCTGGGTCTGGTCCAGACCAAAGCCAGGAGCCTAAGAACTTTATCTGAGTCTTCCACTTAGGTGGCAGGGGCCCAAGTACTTGGGCCATCCTTTCCTCTTATCCAGGCACATTAGCAAGGAGCTAGATGGAAAGTGGAGCAGCCAGGACTTGAACTGATGCTCATATGGGATACTGGCATTGCAGGCAGTGGCTTAATCTGAGCCACAATGCCAGCCCCCAGTAAAGTATTTTTAACTGTGTATTCTTCATATGTGAAAGTATAAAAGATTATATAGAAACGTGGAGAGAGTTCTGCTGAAGAGATTTTTTAGCCATTTTTTCCTCATGAGTGAGAATCCTAGGGGAAAAAAAGCTAGTCTTAAAATGTGCTATTAACTTTTATCTAAAAGTGACATTTTAGTACTTTAATGAGGCTTGATTTATACCTATAGAGGTAGTTTATATTTTAACACTTGGATTAAAATGGGGCAGAATCCCGAAGTAGATCTGAACTCTTTATACCTTTACCTCTTTAATTAAAAAAAAAAAAGGAATTAAAATTTATTAGAGTTCCCATCTGCTGGTTCATTCAACAAATGCTGGTGATGACCTGGGCTGGGCCAGGACTGAAGCTGGGAGACCGTAAATCAATCCATGTCTCCCATGCGGGTGACAGGAACCCAAGGACTTGAGCAGTTACCACTGCCTCCCAGGATTTGCATTAGCAGTAAGCTGAATTCTGAACTGTTGCTGAGTTTGAATCCAGGCATACTTGATACGGGACACATTTCTAAAGCTGGTGTCAATAACCACTCTGCCAAATGCTCATCCCCACCCTTGCCTCTTAAAGTACTATTAAGTTAGTTTTTAGTCAAGGATTGAATGAAACTTCTCTAGCAAAATAGCAGTTCAACTTCTTCAATCATTTAAAATATGCCCTAAACATTCCAAAGCTAGCTGACTATATAAAACAAAAAAGTTGTAATGATCTTGTCATATTATTTGCTTATAATTTAGATTGCTATAAATCATCTTTTAAGTAATATCAAGATAATCTTTACATGCAAGATTTCCAGTGTTCTCCCCCACTCTACTCCATTTTTTTTTAAAGATTTATTTATTTAAAAGGTAGAATTGCAGAGAGGGAGAGGCAGAGAAAGAGAAGTCTTTTGTCCACTGGTTCACTCCCCAAATGACCGCATGGTCAGGGCTGGGCCAGATCAGAGCAAGGAGCCAGAAGCATCATCCGGGTCAGCAGCCCAAGCACTTGGGCCATCTTCCACTGCTTTTCCAGATGCATTAGCAGGGAGCTGGATTGGAAGTAGAGCAGTCAGGACTCAAATTGGTGCCTGTAAGGGATGCTGGTGCTGCAGGTGGCAGCTTAATGTGATATGCTACAGTGCTGCCTGTCCCATCCTCTGCTTTTCATCCTTCTACTAAAATAGCTGCTGATTTTGTTCAAGCTCTCATTTCATTGAAACACATCATCCTAATAGAGCGTGTCTAGGAGTTGCTTTATTTATTTAACAAAAGAAGTTAAAACCCACCTAAGGGGCCAGCGCCATAGCTCGCTTGGCTAATCCTCTGCCTGCGGCGCCGGAGCCCCGGGTTCTAGTCCTGGTTGGGGCACTGGGTACTAGTCCTGGTTGCTCCTTTTCCAGTCCGGCTCTCTGCTGTGGCCCAGGAGGGCAGTGGAGGATGGCCCAAGTGTTTGGGCCCTGTACCTGCATGGGAGACCAGGAGGAAGTACCTGGCTCCTAGCCTCGGGTTGGCGCGGCGCCGGCCGTGGCGGCCATTTAGGGAGTGAACGGAAGGAAGACCTTTGTCTCGGTCTCTCTTTAACTCTCTCTTTCTCTCTCTCTTTCTCATTGTCTAACTGTGCCTGTCAAAACAAACAAACAAACAAACAAAAACACAAAAACAAAAACAAAACCACCTAAGGTATATTAAGTGGTGAAGAAGGAAAGCACTTTGTTTGCTGTTACAGGTTGAATATCTCTTATCTTAATTGCTTGTGACCAGAAATGTTTCAAATTTCAGATCTGTGAGGAATATTTGCATTTAAATACTAAGATGTCTTGGGGGTAGATCCCAAGTCTGAACATAAACTTCATTTTATTTTACATATATCTTGTACACATATTTTATTTTACATATATCTTGGCCTAAAAGTAATTTTATGCAATATTTTTAGTGTTTCTGCATTTTAATTATGACCCATCATGAGGTCAGGTGTGGAACCTCCCACTTGTAATTTGATGTTTGAAAGTTCCAGATTTTGGATTTTCAAGTTAGGGATGCTCAACCTGTACTGCCAATAAATAATATATCCAAAGTCTCTGCCTTTGTAAAGCTTACTTTCTAAAAGGAATGATACAAATAAAGACACAAATATGTCATTGCTAGTAGTAGTATATTCAATGTTAGCATAGGATAAGGAAAGGATGCTTGAGAAGAGATCTTAATGAAGTCCCACAATTTAACCTGGTTATGTGTTATAGGTGGGGTAAAGTGGGTGGAGAGAGATGAACTTTCAAAAGCCTGGAGGTGAAAGAGCATGATGGAAGTCCACTGTGGCTGAAATAGCAAGGGAAAAGGTATCAAGAAGTGAGGCAGATGGGGCTAGAGCTGTGCTGTAGTAAGTAAAACCCCACTGGCTGTGCTAACAGCATCCCATATATGGGCCGGTTTGAGTCCTGGTTGCTCAACTTCTAATCCAACTCCCTACTGATGCGCCTGGGAAGACGGGAGAAAATGGCCCAAGACCTTGGGCCCCTGCACCCACATGGGAAACCTGGAAGAAGCCCTTGGCTGCTGGCTTTGGATTGGCCCAGCTACAGCCATTGTGGCCATTTGGGGAATGAACCAGCAGATGAAAGATTCTGTTTCTGCCTCTCTCTTTCTCTAACTCTGTCTTTGAAAGAAAGTAAATAAATCTTAAAAATAAAAAAAGAAATGAGGCAGAAAGAGTAGGCAAATGATGAAACCCTTTAGTTGTGCCAAGAATATTTTATCAGGGTACATTTGTATAATATACACTTTCCATATATATTTTATTTAAATAGCAGGGGTGTGATAGGGTCAGATTTCTTTTTAGAGATCCTTTGCATACAAAATGAAGGAGGGAGTTGAGGATGACCACAGTGAAAACAGTCTGGCAGAACAAAAAGGATTTATTTTGCTAGTTCAGTCAACAAACAGTGGTAGCTTGGACTAAAGGGGTAGAAATAGAGATAGAGAAAAGGACATATTTGAGAGCGGTCTCAGAGGTGTACTGCAATAAGACTTTATGATGATTAGATTTGAGAAAGGAAAAGAACAAGGTAGAGATGGGGCTGGTGTAGTGGGTAAAGCCACCACCTGCAACACTGGATCCCATATGGGCACAGGTTCATGTCTTGGCTGCTCTAGTTCTGATCCAGCTCCTTGCTGATAGCCTGGGAAGCTGTGGATGATGGCCCAGCTGTTTGGGACCCTGCCACCCACTCTAAAGACTCAGATAAGGCTGCTGACTTTGGCCTGTCCCAGCGCCAGATGTTGCGGCTATCTGGGAAGTAAACCAGTAGATGGAAGATCTCTCCCTCTCAGATAAACAATCTTAAGAAAAAAATAAAAGGAGGTAGAGACAAGGTTGATTCTTTTGTGTCTGACTTAAGTAACTAGAGAGAGAGAGAGGTGCTATTTTCTGAGATGGGAAAAGTAAGTTTCTAAGTTAGTGACAGATTTTAAAGTATGTAGTCCAACTCGACTGCTCCTGTGTGTTTTGTAAGAAATTGGATTAACTTTTTCTAATTACTGTTACAATGAATTAGCTTTTAAGTGGGTCTAAGTATCTTCCTTTCCCATAACAGAAATAAATGCCCTGCAGAAATATAAAGTTTATAATATAGAAATTGAGATTCTTTTGCTTGGTGTAGCAAAACCCTATCAGGAAAAGCTGTGCATAGATTACATGGATTCAGAAATGATATTAGCTTTTGACTTCAGCAAACCATTCTCTGTCAACTCATTGACCTCTCCAATATACAACTGTATTATACTAACTGAAACTTTGAACTCCTTAGTACTATTTTTTTTTTAAGTCTTATTTATTCATTTGAAAGAGTTAAGCAGAGAGAGAGGCAGAGAGAGAGTCTTCCATCCGCTGGTTCACTCCCCAATTGGCTGCAGTGGTTGGAGCTGCGCCAGTCCGAAGCCAGGAGCTTCCTCCGGGTCTCCCACATGGATGCAGGGCCCAAAGACTTGGGCCATTTTCTACCACTTTCCCAGACCATAGCAGAGAGCTGGATTGGAAGTGGAGCAGCGGGGACTCAAACCAGCGCGCCCATATGGGATGCCAATACTTCAGTTGGCGGTTTTACCCACTGCACCACAGTGCCGGCCCCTCCTTAGTACTATTGTTGAGTTTTACTTTACAAGGTGCTGTTTAATCTGGATTTTAAGTAACCTGTGTATGCCATTAACTGTACAACTCTAGGTAGCACATAAAATTGCATAGTTTGGTGACACTGTTCAGAAGCTTTGATATGTCTAAAAATAACAAACAAACTGTACCATCTGATGGTAAAGATAATAAATGACTTGGATTGGCAGTTATTTTGGCTTTTTTCCCAGAAACAAACTGAGGTGCTGAGTTGTATTTTTTTTTTTTTCTTTGCAGGCGGGGAATTGCCTTGGCCTCCTTGGGAGGCCCAATTTATGCAATTGGAGGTTTAGATGATAATACGTGCTTCAGTGATGTGGAGAGATATGATATAGAATCAGATCAGTGGAGTACAGTGGCACCAATGAATACACCCCGCGGAGGAGTTGGCTCTGTGGCTCTAGTGGTAAAGTTACGTGGCACCTTGCCCAGTGAATTGCATTGCATTTCATCTATAACCAAATAAAGGTCTGATATATTCATATCACCAGTAAGCAGATACTAGTGTATAACATACTATTTCATGAAATACTGCTTTCTTGCATATAGTCACCTACTGTTAGGACAATATGTAAATCCATGCAAAATGTCATGTGTTTTCTGATTTTCTTCATTTAGAACCATGTTTATGCAGTAGGTGGCAATGATGGAGTGGCTTCTTTATCTAGTGTGGAGAGGTATGATCCACATCTAGACAAGTGGATAGAAGTTAAAGAAATGGGTCAACGAAGAGCAGGCAATGGAGTTAGTGAACTTCATGGTTGCTTATATGTTGTTGGTGAGTGGATGGTGCTTCTCTCTCTCTCTTTTTTTTTTTTTTTTTTTTTTTCAAGATTTATTTATTTGAAAGGCAGACTTATGGAGAAGCAGAGGCTGAGAGAGAGAAAAAGAGAGAGGGGGGTCCTCTATCTGCTGGTTCACTCCCAAAATGGCCACAACAGCCGGAGCTGGGCCAATCTGAATCCAGGAGCCAGAAGCTTCCTCTGGGTCTCCCATGCAGGCGCAGGGACCCAAGCACTTGGGCCATCCTCCACTGCTTTCCCAGGCCATAGCAGAGAGCTAGATCAGAAGTAGAGCAGCCAGGACTTGAACCGGTGCCCATATGGGATGCCTGTGCTGCAGGTGGCGGCCTTGCCTGCTATGCCACAGCTCCGGTCCCAGGATGGTGCTTTTCTAATTTGGTATATCAGATATATGACAAGTGTCAAAAAATAGCACAGTAACAAAAAGTATATTCATTCAACCTCAGGTGGGATCAATGCTGAGATACGACTTTGAATTGATTTTTACAATTTGTACATATTTGAAAGAAAGTAGAGAGAGAACTAGCTAGCTCCCACCCCCTGCTTTACTGCTCCAATGCTTGCTGTGGCTGTGGCTGTGGTTGAAGCTGGAAACCAGAGTACAACCCATGTCTCTCTCGTGGGTGATGAGAACCCGAGTACTTGAGCTGTCAACACTGCCTCCCAGGGTCTGCACTGCCAGGAAGCTGGAGCCAGAGCCAGGACTTGGGTGTCTTAACCACTAATCCAAGTGCCCACTCCATGCCTTTGAATTCATCTTTGTTTGTTTGAATCTTTATCTTTCACGTTTAAAACTTGTACCTCTGTATTTTTCTAGGAGCGGTAAATAATCAAAAATAGGGAATTAAATTTAAATAACACACATGTTTTAAAACATATGGGCACAAATTGTGCTTTGTGGGGCCAGCACCGTGGCTCACTTGGTTAATCCTCCGCCTGTGGCGCTGGCATCCCATATGGGCACGGGGTTCTAGTCCTGGTTGCTCCTCTTCTAGGCCAGCTCTCTGCTGTGGCCCCGGAGGGCAGTGCTTGGGCCCCGCATCCGCGTGGGAGACCAGGAGGAAGCACCTGGCTCCCGGCTTCGGATCGGCGCAGCCCCAGTCGTAGCGGCCATTAGGGGAGTGAACCAATGGAAGGAAGACCTTTCTCTCTCTCTCTCCCTCTCACTGTCTGTAGTTCTACCTGTCAAATAAAAAAAAAGTGCTTTGTGATAGTAAATCCTAAAAGGTCTAAGACTTGTTTTTCTGAACTTCATTTCAAAGGAAATTAGGTTGGATACTTAAAGTAAGCTGGTAATTATTTCATATGAATAAAGGCTGTGTCAGTCTTTATTAATACTTATTTTAGACTCGAGTGCGGCCACTCACCGCGGAGAGCCGGCCGTGACCTTCCCTGATCTCGCAGCTCCGCACCGCGTGCAGTCGCGCCCTGGGCCGCGGTGTTGACCGCACTGGCGCCGCTCCGCGGGCCGCCGGTAGCGCGGGTTCGGTGGGCACGGGCCTCGTGGTGCGCTGCGAAGCGTGCGACGCGCGTATGCTGGCCCAGTGCACGCCTCCGCCCACCGCGCCCCCTTGCGCTGAGCTGGTCCGAGCCGGCCTGCGACGTCTACACCGAGCACTGCGGCTCCGGCCTCCTGTGCTGGCCGAAAAAAAAAGACCTTTATTTTACTGAATTATGGAGTTGAAAGGAACAGCAGAGTAATACTTTATTGAACTTTATTATACAGATGAATAATCTGGAAATCTTATACTGCAAAGGAGAGGCATATATTCTGTTTTTAACAGCCCCACGGATTTGTAGCAGGGCTTTAAATGATATGAAGTGGGGTTTATAATACCTGTCTCTCAGAATTGCTTTAAGAATTAGAGATGATGTGAGAGTACTTCAAGAAACTTAAGGAAAAATACAATTAAAAAATAGCCTTAATTTGATGCTAGAAAACTTTGAAACCTAGGCATAGTTCTTTTGTAATATGCATTTTGCATGAACTTTTAAAAGTATCTTTATATATGTTAAGCATCTCCAGTGACCCAGTAAATGCAGAGCTGTGTCTTGATTAGCAGTCCCTTCCTTTCCAGAGGAGGCAGTTAGTTCAGAGAGGTTGTCAGCAGCATATGCAGGGTCTCCAAAATTTCACAGAAAATTTAAATTGTGAAATAACTGTGGACCGGCGCCGTGGCTCACTAGGCTAATCCTCCGCCTGCGGTGCCAGCACCCCGGGTTCTAGTCCTAGGTTCTAGGTTGGGATTCTGTCCCGGTTGCTCCTCTTCCAGGCCAGCTCTCTGCTGTGGCCCGGGAGTGCAGTGGAGGATGTCTAACTCTGCCTGTCCAAAAAAAAAACTGCATGGATTTCAAATTTCTTCACACCAAAATAAGCTTCTAATGCCATTTTCATGAATGTTTTGAAGTAGCTTTGTATGTTACACTTACATATATTACTTATGCTTATATAGTTCTTGATAATAAGAGTATAGGAGTATTGTTAGCATATAAGTATATGCAACTAGAAGTAATGCTGAGTTTTCCAGTGCTCATCTATAGTACAGAAAAAGAGGAGTAACATATTCGACATCTAAATTTTGTCTGATTATCACAGCAGCTCTGTAAAGTCATCAGATATTCAGAGTGAGTGAATCGTTTACTCATAGTAACGTGTAAGAAGTGGAAAAGCTGGAATTTGAATTTGGGTCTATGTAAATCCAAAATTCATGAAGTATTCTGTTGCTGCCTTTCAAAGCTCCCTGTCTTCTATAAAGACTAACGTATGCTCCTTTGTCAGTAGTCCTATTATAGTTATTTATTAAATCTTCTGGCCCTGTATAGTGAGAACAAACATGATAAAATTAAGAATGAATCAAGTTGAACGTTTTAATGCTTTTGGTTCTGTAAGTCCTATCTAAGTCAACCACAACTGATTTGAAAAATAAGAATTTAGGAGCTGGCGCCGCGGCTCAATAAGCTAATCCTCCACCTTGTAGCGCTGGCACACCTGGTTCTAGTCCCGGTTGGGGCACCGGCACCCCGGGTTCTAGTCCCAGTTGCCCCTCTTTTGTCCAGCTCTCTGCTGTGGCCCGGGAGTGCAGCGGAGGATGGTCCAAGTCTTTGGGCCCTGCACCCCATGGGAGACCAGGAGAAGCACCTGGCTCCTGCCATCGGATCAGCGTGGTGCGCTGGCTGCAGCGCACCGGCCGCAGCAGCCATTGGAGGGTGAACCAACGGCAAAGGAAGACCTTTCTTTCTGTCTGTCTGTCTCTCTGTCCACTCTGCCTGTCAAAAAAAAAAAAAAAAGAATTTAGGGGCAGGTGTTGTGGCATAGTGAGTTAAGCCACTGCCTACAGCACTGGCATTCCAAATGGGCACCAGTTTGAGTCTCAGCTGCTCAAAGTCCAGTCCAGCTTTCCTGCTAATGTGCCTGGGAGAGCAGTGGAGGACAGCCCCAGTGCCTGGGCCCATGCATCCATGTGGGAAACCCAGAATAAGCTCCTGGCTCCTGGCTTTCACCTGTCCCAACCCTGGCCGTTGGGACCATTTAGGGAGTGAACCAGTGGGTGGAGGACCTCTCTCTGTCTCCCCCCCCCCCCCAACTCTGCCTGTCAAATAAATAAAATGAATTTAAAAAAAATTAAAGGTATGGGCATGTGTAACAACCTAACTGCATTTTTCTTTTTTCGTTCCTCTGCTTTTTTTTTTCTTTTTTAAAGATTTATTTATTTGAAAGGGTTACACAGTGAGGGTAGGGGAGGCAGAGAGAGAGAGAGAGAGAGAGGTCTTCCACCCGCTGGTTCACTCCCCAATTGGCCGCAATGGCCGGACCTGGGCCGATCCAAAGCCAGGAGCTTCATCCAGGTCACCCACGTGGGTGCAGGGGCCCAAGGACTTGGGTCATCTTACACTACTTTCCCAGGCCACAGCAGAGAGCTGCATCGGAAGAGGAGCAGCTGGGACCAGAACTGGCACCCATATGGGATGCCGACACTGCAAGAGAGGTGTGTTCGTTCCGCTGGTTCACTCCCCAAATTGTCCACAACAGCCAGGGCTGGGCCAGGTGGAAATCAGGAGCCAGAAGTTTTTTGTGGGTCTCCTAAGCAAGTGGCAGTGGCTTAAGCACTTGGGCCATCTTCTGCTGCTTTCTAAGGCACATTAGCAGGGAGCTGGATCAGAAATGGAGCCCATATGGGATGCTGGCATCTCAGGCATAGCTTTACCCACTATGCCACAGTGCTGGCCCCTTAGTGTAAGATTTTTAATTCTATTGCAGTGAAATAGAAAATTATCTTAAGTTGAATTATAGAAAATGTGTGGTAGTAGTTTGATGATGATGTTAGGTAGGTGTTGGGATGAATTTTTTTCTCATTTTCTCTAAACCATTCTAAAATGATTTTTTAAAATTTGGTTGTAGAAGTTACTGAAATGTAGTAGTTACTGTGACATATTGATGTTTTAAAAATACTTCTCTGCATTTAGGTGGTTTTGATGATAACTCACCTTTGAGTTCAGTTGAGCGGTATGACCCTCGAAGCAACAAGTGGGATTACGTGGCTGCACTTACCACTCCCAGAGGTGGAGTTGGGATCGCAACAGTGATGGGCAAAATCTTTGCAGTTGGTGGTCATAATGGCAATGCATATTTAAATACAGTAGAAGCATATGATCCAGTGCTGAATAGGTAATTTACATGTTTTCTCTATCTTTTGATGGTATATTCTCGTACTAGATTCCTCCAGGGTGTTAAAATACAGTAGCCCTCCCTTATCTGCAGGGGGATACCTTCTGAGACCCCCAGTGGATGGCTAAAACTACAGATAGTACTAAATGCTATGTATACACTGTTTTTTCCTATACATAAATACCTGTGATAAGGTTTAATTTATAAATTAAGTGTAATAAGAGATGAACAACAATACTACTAATACAATAGAAGTTATAACAATATACTGAATAAATATGCCAGCATCTCTACTCTTATGCTTTGGGGCCATTATTCAGTAAAATAAGGGTTACTTGGACACAAACACTGTGATACCTCAATAGACAATCTGATAATGTAGGCAGCTACCAAGTGACTAACGGGGTAGCATATACAATGTGGATGGATACTCAGGACAAAGGGATGATTTATGTACAGGGTATGTTGGAGCAGAACAGCTTGAGGTATCACATTATTCGGAATGGCTTCAGTTTAAAATTTATGAATTATTTCTAGAATCCCCCATTTAATATTTCCAGACTGTGGTTGACTACCAGTAAGTGAAACTGGAAAGCAAAAGTGCAGCTGAAGGTGAGCTACTGGACTGCCGGTTGTGGTTGTTAACACAAGACTCTGGGATAGCTTGTCTTCTCTGGAGGCTTGCTGTCTTTTAAAGCCAGTCCCATGATAGGGAGCTTTTGTCTCTGATCAGTATTTTGAATAAAGAAATAATGCGTTGTTTTAAGATAAAATTCTTTCTCCTCTTTTTAGGTGGGAACTTGTGGGATCTGTGTCTCACTGCAGAGCTGGAGCAGGCGTGGCTGTGTGTGCTTGTTTAACTAGCCAAATCCGAGATGTAGGTCATGGGTCCAGTAATGTGGTTGACTGCATGTGATTTGAGTTCCACCCACCAACAATTTAGTCCTATCTGATGGTCAAGAAAAACAACCAAGATTTTGAAAGGACTACCTTTGAAGTTTTAACTATAGAGTCTTAATTAAGTGTTAATTGTTGAATTAAGACAAGTACAACTTTTAGAATGAGAGCTGAAGAATTATTAATATTCTCTGCTTTAGTAAATAATGGAGAAGGGAAGGAAGACAGTCAAGCTTGAAATAAGACCTGCTTTGAAAAATGTTTAAAGTAGTGCCAAAACTTTGAAGTCTTTTTTTTTTTTCAATTTGAAAGACTGAAATTGTGATTTTTTTTCAGTTTTACTTTTTTTTTTTTTTTAACCTACCAGTGTTAACCTTACCAGGCAGTGGATTTTTTTCTAGAGGGAGATTGGAACCTATTCATCAACACAAGAACACATAAGGACCTGCTCCCATTTCTACTTGGTGCTGATGAATTATGCCTTGATTTTTTTTTCCTAGGTGTTGAATTTTCGATTTCTTGGATATTTACAGAAGTAGAAAATGTTTCGTCTTTCTGAGTGCCATTTGTCTGCACTTTCAGAAGCTTATAGGAGTGCTGTAAGAACCCCTTAATTTCAGTTTGACTGGAACACCAAAAGACCTAGCTGTGTTAATTTCATCAAACTGAGTCTGTAGTTTTATTTTTTAAATTTTTTGTAAAAAGGATTTGTTTCATGATAAACACAAAGTGAACCAGAGGAGATATTAGAGAAGGCTTTAAATTTGATAGTATTCTAGTGCCCAGCTGAGAGCCCTTGCGAAGGGATGCTGCAGATGACAGGACTCCTGAGAGGAATCTGAAAATCTCTTTACCTTTCTTCTTTGGTCTGGTTAGTTGTTTGTGAGCCCAAGATTTGTTATACTTCTGTTTTGTTATCTGCCACAGTCCTGGTTTCCGGACTGTACAGAATCTGGACTTAACTGTTATCAGAAAATGATGCATTTTTATAAAAACATTGTATAGGCTGTTTGCTGATTAGTTCAGATCCATGTTAATTAATAAATCATTGATGAAAATAAGAAGCACTGGAACTATTATTTTTCTCATTATTTTTAATCCCCTGTAGTATTCTTACTGAAATTTAGTTGAAAATATTTCTTTACATTAATTTGAAGCTTAGATATTGATCTACCTACTGATTTAGCAGCTCTTCATGATTTTAACCAGCATTATAAATGGCCTATTCTTTATATGTATGTATTTTTGTAAATATGTATTAATATTAAAATATCCCATTCTGTATTTTCATTGTAGTTTGGCATCTTTCTTTCAGACCTCCCTAAATTTTCCTGTATACATACTTCAGAATTTATTGTAGTTCACTGCTGGTTACATCTGGTTCACAAGTAAGCTGTAAAAAACACTTCCCTCATCCTTTGAGCCCTGAAGTTCATCAAAATAGCTTGCAAAGTCCTCTTTAAGCTGGATCCTGGACTTGTCAAGATAGTAGAGCAGAAAGCCACATTACCAATGTCAGTGCCTACTGAGTATATAAAACCAAGAAAGCAGAAGGAGAAAACATCTAAGAGAACCCCAGTTGGCAGATTTAAAAGTTCCCAGATTATGCTACTCTTTTTAATTAGCCTGTTGGCAAACTCATAAATCATTTCTGCATCTAAACAAATGCTCTCTTGTGTAATTATAGCCATATTTCAGTGAACTCCAAGAAATTTACAGCACTGACTAGACTGGCTACAGTTGACTGGGTGTGAAGAATAAGTCTTAAAACCTGACCCCAGTTGTTTCTTATGTCTAATGGAATTCTTGTATTATAATGGGTGTTTAGCTACGGTTACTAATATGTTTATTTGGAATGGGAGGATCTTTTTTCCTAAGATTATTTTTTTTAAATTTTTTATTTAGTAAATATAAATTTTCAAAGTACAGTTAATGGATTACAATGGATTCCCGCCCCATAATTTCCCTCCCACTCACACCCCTCCCATTTCCCACTCCCTCTCCCATTCCATTCACATCAAGATTCATTTTCAATTATCTTTATATACAGAAGATCAATTCAGTATATATTAAGTCAAGATTTCATCAGTTTGCACCCACACAGAAACACAAAGTGTAAAATACTGTTTCAGTATTAGTTATAGCATTACTTCACATTGGACAACACACTAAGGACAGATCCCACATGAGAAGTAAGTACACAGTGACTCCTGTTGTTGACTTAACAATTTGACACTCTTGTTTATGGCATCAGTAATCTCCCTAGGCTCTAGTCATGAGTTGCCAAGGCTATGGAAGCCTTTTGAGTTTGCCGACTTTGATCTTATTCCGACAGGGTCATAGTCAAAGTGGAAGTTCTCTCCTCCCTTCAGAGAAAAGTACCTCCTTCTTTGATGACCCCATTCTTTTCCAAGATTATTAAAAATGTTCCTTTAACATTTCTTTTTTTGTTGTTTTTTAATTTTTTGCCAGGCAGAGTTAGGAGAAAGAGAGAGAGAGAGAGACAGTGAGAGAGAGAGAGAAAGGTCTTCCCTCCGTTGGTTCACTCCTCCAATGGCCGCTGCACCAATCCAAAGCCAGGAGCTGGGTATTTCTTCCGGTCTCCCATGCGGGTGCAGGAACTCAAGCATTTGGGCCATCCTCTGCTGCCCTCCTGGGCCACAGCAGAGAGCTGGACTGGAAGAGGAGCAACTAGGACTAGTACCCAGCGCCCCAACTGGGACTAGAACCTGAGGCGCCGGCGCCGCAGGCAGAGGATTAGCCAAGCGAGCCATGGCACTGGCCCCTTTAACGTATTTCTGCGTTTGTATGTATAGAGGATTTGGGGGACATAGGGTATTACATGTACATTTGTGGATTTTTCTATACAGTGGTCATCTAGCATGCTGAACTTGTTCTCTAGCCACCCATAAAATAGGAAAAACTCATAAGGGATATACAGAGAAGTAAAGGTAACATGTGACTGTTACATTCTATGAGCAGACAGTAGCACAGCCTTGAAGAACCTGACCATAATATGAAAAGATGGAATCGATATGCAGTCTCTTTATAGGACAAACACATTCTTTGAGATATGAGATGAGAATCAGGCTGAAGGAATCATGTAATTGAGATTCGTATATGCATAAGAATGAAGATCTGAAGTATTCAGGGATGGCTAATTTACTCTGAGGTCTGTCTACCACTGTAGCCTCAGATGTTAATCGCACCTATCGAAAAGTGATAAAAAATACTGAAATTGTAAAATTTATATATTTCTTCAGGAAATACTCCTAGGTTCTTCTCCCATTTAGTCATTAATGCTATTACTTTACCACTTTAAAAGCAAATCACTTTTTAACTCATTTCACTATATTTATGTAACTAATTATTTATAAAATGTTTGAATGAACTTTGTACTCCTCTAAAGAGTATTATTTATTCTCTTGATAATGCTGCTAAATATATAGATTAAGGAATTGTTGAAGTAGCATAAACTCTTCTTACTAATTTTAAACTTGAGAATTTTCTTTCCTGTTCTTTATGTCTTCCTTAATAAGGACAGGATTTCAGAATGTGGTTTGTGTTTTGTCATTTGCAAACGTTTCTGTGATTTGTCATACAAGACTTTTTTTAAAAAAATTATTGGGATGTTGTTGAGTATGTCTCTTTTCCTTCCTGTGAAAATACAAATACCAATATAACTTCTCTATATTTTATTAAAACCATTTATTAATTTGTATTATAATACTCTGGGACATTAAAGTAATAATCACATATACTACTGTTATTACATCAAAGAGTTGGGGTCATATCAGTACAATTTATTAATTCAAAACACATTGCATCTATTAACAGGCATTTCTTTCTATAAGGTCTGTGTAAATTTGTTTCTCATTTGATTGCTTCTTTAGAGTCTTACCCAAACTACATAATTGTTTATTCTCATCCCTCAAATACAAAATTGATTTAATAGATTGGATATATTTTTCTTCTTATAAAAGGGATCTTGTGTTTAACTGAAAATAGAAAGTTTTTTGTTATTACAAAAATTAAAGATTAGAAGCAAGTGATTGGCCTAGCAGTTAAGACACATGCTTCTCTTTTCAGAGTGCCAGGGTTTGATACCCAACTTCCTGCTAATGTAGACCCTGAGAGGCAGCAGTGATGGCTCAAGTACTTGGCATTCTTGCCGCCCATGTGGGAGACCTTCATTGAGTTCCTGGTTCCAGCTTCAGCTTCTGTCCAGCCCTGGCCTTTGCAGGTTATTTGGGGAATAAACCAGCAGATGGGAATACTCTCTGTCTCACTCTCTGGTTCTCTGCCTCTCAAATAAATAACCAAATTTTTAAGACAAAGGCAACTGATATGCAGGTAGTTTAAGTAATCTTAAGGAATTTTCGCTTCAGTAATTTCAGATTTGTACTACACAGAAATGAATTTATGTGTGGAGATGAATGTTGTCCATTGAGGTGTAACCTTGTGAAGGTGAGTTTTTTTTTTTAAGGTTTATTTTATTTATTTGAAAAACAGAGTTACAGAGAGAGGCAGAGAGATAGAGAGAGGTCTTCCATCCGCTGGTTCACTCCCCAATTGGCCACAACAGCCAGAGCTGTGCTGATCTGAAGCCAGGAGACAGGAGCTTCCTCTGGACCTCCCACGCGGGTACAGGGGCCCAAGGACTTGGGCTACTTTCTACTGCTTTCCCAGGCTATAGCAGAGAGCTGGATCGGAAGAGGAGCAGCTGGGACTAGAACCGGCGCCCTTGTGGGATGCCGGCGCTTCAGGCCAGGGCTTTAACCCTCTGCGCCAGAGTGCTGCCCCCCCCCTTTTAAAGCAGTGTCACCATTGCCAAAACCTTTTCTAAAACTCATCTTTGAAAATAATCTGAAGCCAGCACTGAGGTATAGTGGGTAAAGCCACCACCTGCAGAGCCAGCATCCCATATGGGCGCCACTTTGATTCCCATCTGCTCCACTTCCAGTTCAGCTCTCTGCTGGAGCTGCACCAGTCTAAAGCCAGGAGCCAGGAGTTCCCTCTGGGAATCCCACGTGGGTGCAGGGGCCCAAGGAGTTGGGCCATCTGCTGCTGCTTTCCCAAGCCTCAATAGAGAGCTGGATCAGAAGTGGAGCAGCCGGGACTCGAACCGCTGTCCATATGGGATGCTGTCACTGCAGGCGATGGCTTTACCTGATATGCCACAGCGCTGGCCCCAATAAATAAATCTTAAAAAAAAAAAAAAAAAAAAAGTCTGAGGAGGGGCTGATGTTGTGGCATGGCATGTTAAGCCGGCGGCCTGTGATGTGGGCACTGGTTTGTGTCCTGGCTGCTCTACTTCTGATCCAGTTGCCTGTTAATGCACCTGGGAAAGCAGCAGAGTGCTTGGGCCCCTCCACCTACATGGGAGACCCAGAAGTAGTTCTGACTCCTGGCTTCAGCCTGGTCCAGACCCAGCAGTTGTAGGCATTTGGGGAGTGAACCAGTGGATGAAAGACCTTTCCCTCTCTCCCTTTTCTTTTCTTTTCTTTTAAGATTATTTGAAAGGCAGATTTACAGATAGGGAGAGACAGAGGCAGAGAAATCCATCTTCATCCACTGCTTCACTCCCTATATGGCCACAACAGCCAGAGCTGTGCTGATCTGAAGCCAGGAGCCAGGAGCTTCTTCCTGGTCTCCCACGTGGGTGCAGAGCCCCCAAAGACCAGGGCCGCCATCTGCTGGATTGGAAGTGGAGCAGCCGGGACTGGAACCAGTGTCCGTATGGAATGCTATCACTGCAGGCGAGGGCTTTACCACTATTCCCCAGTGCCAGCCCCTCTCCCTTTCTTTCTACAACTCTGCTTTTAAATAAATAAATCTTTTATAAAAAAAAAAAAAATAGCTTGAGGAGTCACTTGAGAATTAGTCTCATTATACTCATTCATTCATTTTGAGCGGCATTTGAAATTTTGGGCCAGTGTACTTTACTCATTCAGGATTCATATTTTATGGCTATTTCAGTGAGTGAAATCTACTCACAAAGAATGTAGAGCATTTTCTTTCACTGGCAAACATGTTTTCAAAAATAAACAGTTCCAGTGAAAGATTTCTAATACTGTGTACAATAACATCAGTGAAGGAATTGTATAGCATCTTTGAAGGTAACCTTAGATGACTTTCTATGTTGTAGTCTCATTAGCAGTATAAAAATAGAAGTATTACTGGTTTTGATAGGTAGAAAGGCACTGTGGAAGTTACAAAGCATAATAATAAACACACATGTACCAGTCTCCAGCCTACCCTTCTCCCTCAAGATAATCACTGTCTTGAATCCATCATCTTTTGTTCTTTTCCTTTTGTTTTTTATGTATTGAGCCATGCATTGTTTACTTTTGTTTGTGAGTTTTTGAAATATAGTACATGATGTGTCATATTAAGTAATTTGACTTTCACTCAGCAGGTTCAAGAGTGCCCATTAGCAGCAAGCTGTAATGGGAGTGGAGACCATACTTGAACCCAGACACTGTGACGAGTGATGTAGATAGCCCTACTGTCGTCCTAACTGCTGTACCAAATGCCCACCCCTGTGGGCCGTCTTTGCACTTAATTTTAGTGTATCTAAATGAGTCCTTTTTTTATCTGAAGAATTTTTCCCTATCCCAAGATCATAATTACCTCTAGTATCTTCTAAAGATCAATTAAGTGTTTCATAGTAAAGTGTTTCACCTATAATTGATTTGTGTATGTGTAAAATAGGTAACAACTTTTATTGTTCTATGTAATCAGTTTTTTCAGGGCTGGCACTGTGGTATAACAGGTTAAGCTGCTGCCTGAGATGCTGGCTTCCTGGCTGCTCCACTTCTGATCCAGCTCCCTGCTAATGTGCCAGGGAAAGCAGCAGAAGATGGCCCTCAAGCTTGGGCCCATGCACCTGTGTGGGAGACTGGGACAAAGCTCTTGGCTCCCAGCTTTAGCCTGGTCCAGCCCCAGTCATTGTGGCCCTTTGATGAGTGAACCAGTGGATGGAAGAGATCTCTCTCTCTCACTCAGCCTTTCGAATCAAAAATAAATAAATATTAAAAAAAAATTTACTGACAAAAAATAAATAAATAAATATTAAAGAATTTTTTTCTCTATACCTTTTATTGATTAACCTGTCCTTCAGATTATTAGCTATGTAGCAAATTTTAATGAAACATCCATTTGGAGACTTTCTTTCCTATTTCCTTTAAAAAAAAAAAAAAAAGAGTAAGGTCTTCATTCTCTGGTTCACACCCCAAATGTCTCAATGGCCAGGGCTGGGCCAGGCCAAAGCCAAGAGCCTGGAACTCCATCTGGATCTCCTGCATTGGTAGCAGGGGCCCAGGCACTTGGGCCATCCTCTGCTGCCCTTCCAGGTGCATTAGCAGGAAGCTGGATCAGAAGTAGAGCAGCTGGGGGACCAATGTTGTGGCATGCAGGTTAAGCCACTGCCTGCAATGCTAGCATGCCATATGGTGCCATTTCAAATCCTGGCTGCCCCACTTCAAATCCAGCTCCCTGCTAATGTACCTTGGAAAGCAGTGGAGGATGGACCTGGTGCTTGGCCCCTGTACCCATGTGGGAGACCTGGAAGAAGCTCCTGGGTTCAGCCTGACCCAGCCCTGGCCATTGCAGCTATTTGGGGAGTGAACCAGCAGATGAAAGATCTTTATCTCCCTCTTTCTAGTTCTGCCTTTCAAATAAAAGAAAAATAAATAAATAAATAAATAAAAAACAGCTGGGTCTCAAACTGGTACTCATATGGGATTGCTGGTGTCCCAGGTGGCAGCTTACCCTGCTGGATCACAATTCTGGCCCCTCTTTTCCTGTTTAATTGGTCAGTTTGCTAACCAAGGGCCCATTTCACATTAGTTGGTATAACTTGATTATATGTCTTGAAGTGTGTCTGCTAGAGTAATTGTCTCCCTTTTTATTTTTCTGGAGTGTTCTTGGCCTTTTGAGTCTTTATTAAATATGAGAAATCCATTTATCAGTTTTCTTGGGAACAAAAACAGCCTCAGGAGGGTTTTTTTTTCCTTAAAGAGTCATATTTAATATGTAAATTACTTAGGGGTATTGACAGCTCTGAAGTATTGAATCTCTGGTTTTGCTGCCTTTTATCAGGACAAGACAGTACTAATTTGCTGAGTTTTTTATAAGCTTAATTTTATGAAACACTTCCCTCCCTCCCCTCTTGGGGTAAACATAGGTTTTCTACTTTAATCTGGTGATATGGTTTGGATATTTGAGTGAACAAACCTTACATTCTTGGAATAAAGCCAACATGATCATTAAGTATTAAGCGTTTATAAAAATATAACACTATATGCTGCTAATGCTTTGTTTTTGGATTTTTGCATCTGCTCATGTATGAAAATGGGCTGATTTGCTTCTTTTTTTTTTTTTTTTAAATCTTAGCGTGTCCTTGTCTGTTTTTATAGTTTTACTAACCTCGTGGAATGAATTACGGAGTTTTCTCTGAAGATGTAAACATAAATAGTAAATTTCTTGAGCATTAGATAGAACTGGTTTGTAAATCTTTTGGACCTATAGTTTTCTTTTGAGGAAAATGTTTTAAATACCAATTCAATATCTCTTTGGTTTACTTAGGACTTTGGTTTTCTTTGGTAAGTGTTTTTGTTTTTTAAAGAATTTCTTTAAGAAGCAAAGTGATAGGGAGAGAGGGATGTTTCATACGCTGGTTAACTCCCCAAATGGCTGTAACAGTGCTGAGCCAGGAGCCAGGAACCAGAAAACTCCATCTGAGTCTTCCCCGTAGGTGCTGGGAAACCAAGTATGTGGGCCATCATGTGCTGCCTCCCAAGTGTATTAGCGGGAAGCTGGATCTCAGAGCAGAGACTGACTTAGGATGTGGGTATCCCAAGCGACAGCTTAACCCACTATGCTATTGTGCCCGTCAATGGTGGGCTTTATTTTTTAAAATACCATTGTTGTGTGTTTTATGTGTAGTATTTTCATTAATGGTCACTTACACATTTTTTAAAAATTTTATTTGAAAGAGTTAGAGAGAGGCAGAGGGAGACAGAGAGGTCTTCCACCTGTTGGTTCAGTCCCCAAATGGCCGCAATAGCTGGAGCTGAGCAGATCTGGAGCCAGGAGCTTCTTCCAGGTCTCCCCACAAGTGTGCAGGGGCCCAAGCACTTGGGCAGTCTTTCAGTGCCTTCCCAGGCCATAGTAGAGAGCTGGATTGGAACTGGAGCCAGGACTTGAACCAGCACCCAGATGGGATGCCGGCACTGCAGGCAGAGGCTTTGCCTGCTATGCCACAGCACCAACCCCACTTAAACATTTTTGAAAAAGAATTTATTTCAAAGAGTGACAGAGGGAGAGCAAGAATTCCCATCCTTCTAATCAGCAAGTAGTTGGATCAGAAGCAGAGTAGCTAGAAATCAAACCCCCACTTTGATACGGGGTGCTGGCATTAAAAGTGGTGGCTTAACCCACTGCATCTCAATGCGGGCCCCCAAAATATTTTTAAAATTGTTTTTCTTTGACTCATGAATTTAGAGTATATTTTAAAATTATCAAATGTATTTAAATTTTTAATTTCATTTGGCTGGAGGTCATGATCTGGCCATGATCATGGCTGGAGTCTACTACATGGAAATATAGTAAGAATTATGAGTTATGTGAAATTTTATAATTATGTATTTTCTGAAAAGTGTGACTTGTTTCTATACAATTTTTATATTTGTACTTTTTTTAAAAAAAGATTTATTTATTTTAAAGTTAGAGTTACGAGAGGCAGAAGGAGAGAAAGGGAAAAGAGGTCTTCCATCTGCTGGTTCACTCCTGAAATGGTTGCAATGGCTGGAGCTGTGCCAATTAGAAGCCAGGAACCTGGAGCTTATTCCAGGTCTCCCATGTGGGTGCAGGGGCTCAAGGACTTGGGCCATCCTCTACTGCTTTCCCAGGCCACAGCAGAGAGCTGGATCAGAAGTGGAGCAAACGGGACTTGAACCAGCATCCATATGGACTGCCAGCACTGCAGGCAGTGGCTTTACCCACTACACCACAGCACTGAACCTATATTTCTACATTATTTTAAGCTAGCAAACTGTGTGGTTCAAGTTTTCTATAATTTGCCATCAGAAGGAAATGCCGAGGCCAGTGCCGCGGCTCACTAGGCTAATTCTCCGCCTGTGGCGCCGGCACCCTGGGTTCTAGTCCCTGTTGGGGCGCCAGTTCTTTCCCGGTTGCTCCTCTTGCAGTCCAGCTCTCTGCTGTGGCCCAGGAAGGCAGTGGAGAATGGCCCAGGTCCTTGGGCCCTGCACCCGCACGGGAGACCAGGAGGAAGTACCTGGCTCCTGGCTTCGGATTGGCGCAGTGTGCCAGCCGTGGTGGCCATTTGGAGGGTGAACCAACGGAAAAGGAAGATCTTTCTCTCTGTCTCTGTCTCTCTCACTGTGTAACTCTGCCTGTCAAAAAAATAAAAAAAGGAAATGCCGAAATGCCATATTATTAGTTTTCATCACATGCGTGTGTGTGTGTGTATGTTGAGGTTTGATTAGGGATGTGCTAGTTTTAAAATGTTGAGCAGGGGCCGGCACCTGCAGGGCCAGCATCCCATATGGGTGTCGGTTTGAGTCCCGACTGCTCCACTTCCTATCCAACTCTCTGCTGTGGCCTGGGAAAGAAGCAGTAGATGGCCCAAGTCCTTGGACCCCTGCACCCATGTGGGAGGCCCGGAAGAAACTCTTGGCTTCTGATTGGCTCAGCTCCGGCACTTGTGGCCAAGTGGGGAGTGAACCAGCGGATGGAAGACCTCTCTGTCTCTGCCTCTCCTTCTCTGTGTAACTCTTTCAATTAATAAATCTTTTAAAAAATAAAATGTTGGACATTTTAAGTATGTGTTTTTAGGTTTATGCATTTATTTTCAGCTGTGTTTCCAGGGACTTCATCCCAGAAGGGAGTTTCCCTGTTTAGTTTTGAGAGTTGGGTCCCCAGATGCTCCAGCCCTCTTGACTTTGCCTCAGGCCTTGTTTTCACCTATGGGAGAAGGCAAAGCTCCACCCAGCTGTAGCTGGTTTCTGAAGCTGGTTCTCAGAACTCGGTGAGTGCCTTGGCTCGTTGTGTGGTGCTGATATCAAGCGGCCAGTACTGCGCAGGTTTTACTTGCATAAATTTGGGGGTTCTTGAGATACTCTGACATCTACTTTGGGTAGGATATTGTGCACAGGCATTGGATTTTGTGTCTTCTTTGCTTGACTGCTTTTAGGGGGTTAGTGGCAGACTACGGGAATTTTGAAAATTTTTCAGTACCACCAGTGTCAATCTTAGAACCCTTGTCTTTCCTTTTAATGAGGTGTTTTTATTTTATTTATTTAATTTTTATTTTCTGCTACTTTGTTTTTCAGTGCTTGACCTCAGACATGTCAATGCTTATTTAACAATGCAAAGTTAATCAGCATGTGAGTGCCTGCCTTAGTCTTAACCTCAAAACATCTCAGTCACTTCATCCATTATTTCAACTGTGTCTAACCCACATTTAAATATTAAATATCCTCATTTTACTGTCGTTTTTGGTAGTTCTGCTAGGTGTGCAATTCTAGTTAATAGATTTGCTCAGTATTTGGAAGTTACTGTCCCACTTTTGTGTCATGTGGTTCTTTGATCCTTTGTCGGTTGCTTTCTAATTGTCTTTCCTTCAGACAGGATCTCCTTTTTTCCCTTTGCTGCTTCTAGGATATTATTTTAGTCTGCTCTGATCTGTGCTTGCACTATAATGTGACTTGATGTGGCTTCTTTGTATTTGTCCTGCTGGTATACATTGTGATTCTTAGATTTGTGATATCCACCTTTCTCTGAAAGTTCAGTCATCCATGTTTTTGAATATTAGTTCCATTTTCTTTATCCCAGGACTTTGAACTTTCTGTTGGCTAATTTTCACCTCAGCTCTGTGTAATCTGCTAGTGACACAGGGCTTTAAATTTTAGTTTCATTCAGAAAGTTGTATTTCATTCTTAGATGTGCTCGATAATTATCAGGGGATTCTTACTGCTTAATTCTTTGATTTCTTGGGCATTTCATACATTTTAATATTCTTATCCAGTATTCCCAATATCAGTTCTTTTTGGGTCTCACTGCTGAACTTTCCTTTGGTGTGCCATTTTTCCTTGCATGTTGCTGAGTTTTGTTAACACATATAGTTAGTTGAATCTGTGAGAAACCAGATTCTCAACTGAGAATGTTTTACAGGGAGGGTCAAGGCTGGGAGCTAAGCTGATGGGGATTTTAGCTCCCTTCTGGTTCCTCTTGCTGTGGCCCCGGCTTAGTTTCCCAGTCCCAGTGCTGAAACTGGCATTGGTCTGGAGGCCATCCTTGGCTCTCCTGTTTCCTCACCACTTTTACTCAGGTTCATTTGCAGTGTTGGCCTTGGCAAGTTTACCTGCTTTCCTAAGAGCTCAGTCAAGCAGTTAAAAGCATGCTGTTTCCACTACTAATAGAAGTGGGAGAGCTTTTCAGATTATTTCTTTCATAACCCCACATGCAGGATTTCGCCATTGCAGTTTTCTACTGGTTGAACAAAGTGGCATAGTTTTAATTTAATTAATACTAACATACCTTTATCATGTATCACTAGATTTCTCTGTGAAATTCATTTTTCCCCTTTAATATTATTTATTTATAAGCCAGAGTTAGAGACCATGAGGAATCTTCCATCCTCTGGTTCACTCTTCAAATGGCCACAATGGCCAGGGCTGGGCCAGGCTGAAGCCAGGAGCTTCAGCAAGGTGTCCCACATGGGTGGCACCTCTATGAAATTTACTTGTTGAATACTTTACTTAAACCTTAACAGAATGAGCTGTTTCATATATATGTATATACATACATACATAAATACATATATTTTTTTTTTGAAAAGCAGAGTGAGTGATAAACAAAGGGGAGGGATCTTCCATCTGCTGGTTCACTCCCCAAGTGGCTGCAACTGCCAGGGCTGGTCTAGGCCAAAGCCAGGAGCCTGGGGCTCCATCTTGGTTTCCTGTATGAGTGGCAGGGGCCCAAGTATTTGAGCCATCTACTGCTGCTTTCCCAGGCACATTAGCAGGGAGCTGGATCAGAAGTGGAGCAGCTGGGACTTGAACTGCTGCTCCGATAAAGGATGTGGACACTGCAGGTGTGTGCAGCTTAGCTTGCCGTGTCACAACGCCGGCTCCAAGAATGGGCTTTTTTATCTCATCTATTTATTATCATACCTTAAATTTCTTAAGTAAATTTATTTTTTAAAGTAAATTTAAAGTTAAGGGTTTATAAAAGGATAATTCCAGGGCTGGCACTGTGGCATAGCAGGTTAAGCCACTGCTGCCTGCGATGCCGGCCTCCCATATGTCCTGGCTGCTCCGCTTCCCATCCAGCTCCCTGCTAACGCACCTGGAAAGCAGAAGACGGCCCCTGCCTCAGAATCTCCTGTCTCTCAGCTTTGGCCTGGCCCAGCCCTGACCGTTGTGGCCATCTGGGGAGTGAACCAGGAGATGAAGGGTCTGTCTCCGTCTCTGTGACTCTACCTGTCAGGTAAATAAAACAAATCTTCAAACAGGATAATTCAAAGAATGTAAGATTATTTGGAATCAATATGACTATCTTCCAATTTTGTTCTGGATGTCTGAAGTATCTGAAAGTTACTTTGTATCTGGAAATTTAAAAAGCTCTCTTAAATACTTTAGTGTACTTAAAAGTTATTTTGGATACATCACTCACATAGCACACTGATGTCGTATAAATCCCTTCATAAATATGACTCCGAAGTGCTGATGTAGATTCAGAAAATAATTGCATTCTGCTTAAACTTTACAGCCTTTCTTTTTTAAACAAATATTTCTATTTATTGTAACAAATGTAATGGCCTTTGGCCAAAAGCAATAAAACTGTTACCCAACCATAAATTCCCAATCCGCCCTCCCCCCATCCATTTGAAAACAGTGATCTGTTTTCCTCTGGAATCAGCGCTTAGTACTAAAGGACACAATAGCTATTTGTATTCCAGTCTAATACACTGCATTTCCCAGGACCTATTTTAATGTAATCGTTAATCAGTATGTTTTTAATCAGCTTTATTGAAGTACAATTCATATGAGATTCAGTCTCTGTAAGTATATAATTCACTGATAAGTTGAAGAGCTGTGCTGACATCATCAGGATCCGTCATCCCACTGCCCGCACATTCTCTCGTGGGCCCTTTGGCAAGGCAGTTCCCTCTGTTCCTTTTGCCCCCTTTCACCAGGATGCTGACTGCTTTGTTAGTAAATGTGCCCTTAGCACTTCACATGCACTGAATCATATTGTCTTGCATCTGGCCTCTTTCACTTAGAATACCATTTTTGAGGTTCACCGCATCCATATTACTGTTATTGCTGACTGGTGTTCTCTTGTATGCATATACTGAATTTTGTTTTTCCCGTTCACCAGTGGTGTCATTTGGATTGTTTCCAATTTTGAGCTATTTTGTAAAATGCCATAAGCGTTCACAGACATGTCTTACTCTAGAACATGTGTTTTCAGTTACCTGGGCTCAGTTCATACAAGTAGAATTGCTGGGTTTTATGGTAACTGGATTTTAAGAAACTGCAAGACCATCCTCTGCAGCGGCTGTAACACCATCCCACCAGCAAAGTACAAAGTTGCAGTTTCTTTTCAGTCTCTCCCACACTTGGTGTTGTCTTTCTCTTTGGCGACAGCTGTTCTACCTGGTGTGAAGTGGTGTCCTTGCAAACAGCCTTTTTTTTTTTTTTTTTTTTTTCCTGAAGGAAACTGTTGTCCTCTAGTGGCCACTTCCACACATTACTGTTAGGAAAAAGCAGTGAGAAGTCGGAGGCTTAGGCTGCGCCTGCAGGATTTCGCATAGTGTTTCAGGATGTCATTACCATTGTTAATAATCCTCGGTAGCGGGGCTGGTTGGCCATGGCCTTTACTTAATCCCAGGAGGGGAGGTGTAGTCAAAACTTGCAGTTTTTGTGTTTCATATCACATCTAGTTTATGCACTCAGATTTTCTGGTGTGAGGGTGCACCTCCTGTGCAGTGGCTAACTCGCACTGAGGCGGAGGCGGCGGCGGCCAGAGATGGTTTTGTTGACTCAAACCTTCCAGATGCTTCCAAACCACAGCCAGGGTAGTAAATGACTTTTACTAGCGCAGTGAATAGAAATTCCTTCTAATGAATTGCCCTTCTGATGGAGTGTCTGGTGGCTCCTTGGTATTTTCAGGTAACACTTTGTAAATATGCCTGTGGAGAGTTGTAAAATTTTAGGACAATGGGTCTCAGCTGGCCCTAGGCTTCTATGGCTCAGCTGAAATGAGACTATGCGCATAAAAACATTTGAACTAAATAAGGAACCTAGCCTTGAATTTACTTAAAGAGTGTGCATTAGATAAGTAAACAAAGATCTGGCTTAAGGAAATGGGTAGCAAAATCAGACATTTAGTAGTTTAGTGTAAGAATCTATAAATCTTTGCTTTAAAGGATATTATGTAAGTGATATATTTCAGAAAGTGGAGAAAATGTATATAAATAAATTTTCCTTAAAGCTCTTAAACTTTAGATTTCTAAATTATCTAACTGCATTTTATTGTCCTGGCATATAACTATAAAATCAGGTGTATACGTGTGGGTTTTATAGTCTCTGTCCAGACACAGGCCTGTCCATGGTTGCTTCCTTACCATGGTCAAGTGCAGGGGAGGAGGAGAGGGGCCAAGCCAACTGTGTATTTTGCTACACAGTGATTCTATTCCATGTAAAATAAGTAGCCCAATGAGGCATAACGGTTAGGATGGGAGAAAGTTTAACTTCATGGTAAGCACTGGATATGAGGAGGGAAAACTGAAGTAGTTTGGGGTTAAATGAGTGTCAGAACCTATGAGATATAATGAATAGTGCTTTTAAAGAATTAATGTGGGAATTTGAACTTACAGCATCACTGCCAAAACAACCTGGGTAAGCATTGAAATTAGTTAATAAGGACAGATTTTTATCTGTTGCATTTTTTAAAAAGGTTTATTTGAAAAGCAGAACAAGAGATGGAGATAGAGAGAGGTCTTCCATCCAGATGGCTGCAACGGGCCAGTGCTGGGTCAGGCCGAAACCAGGAGCTTCTTCCAGGTCTCCCATGTGGGTACAGGGGCCCAAGGATTTGGGCCATCGTCTGCTGCTTTCCCAAGCGCATTAGCAGGGAGCTGCCGAGACTCAAACCAGCACCCATATGGAATGCCTGCAGAAGGCTTACCTGCACCACAGTGCCAGCCCTTATCCACTGATTTTTGAAAATAGGTTTCAGAACCAAGTCTGAATTGTTTTTCTCAGAGAAACTACCACGAAATAAACAGGGTGTACCTCTGCTTCTCCATCTAGCTCCAAAGGCAATTTAAGTTCTTAAATTGCACAAGGTGGAGGATGGTTAGTCTGTGCCCATGGACACTGTATGCTGAGGTGGCCAGGTATTTAGTTTCCAGGGTTACGGATTTCCACTCACATTTGCAGACTGGCAGTGGGGAGGCGGGAGGAGTTTAAACTGTTGCTGTTTCAGTTACTACTTCCTATGTAGTGTTTTATTATTTTTTTTTAAATTGCTAAGCATACTAGCAAAGTTTAATAAAGAGTATACCTGACAGACCAGGTGGGCATCTCAGTAAAGAACTGAGAGCTCTTTGCTGGAATTGTAACCTTGGAAGCTTTTACATTGTTCATTTTTAAAAATTGATTGTATTATTTTAAAAGATTTATTTTTATCTGAAAGAAGTACACAGAAAGGAGAGAGAGAAGAGATCTTCCATCCTCTGGCTCACTCCCCAGATGGCCCAAACAGCCAGCGCTGGGCCAGGCCAAAGCCAGGAGCTTCTTCTGGGGGTCTCATGTGGGTGGCAGGGAGCCAGGCACTTGGGCCATTCTCTGCAGCTTTTCGCAGGTCATCAGTAAGGAGCCGGTTCAGAAGTGGAGCAGTCGGGACTCGAACTGGTGCCTGTATGGGATGCTGGAGCCACTGGCTGTGGCTTTACCCGCTGTGTCACAATGCTGGCCCCTACTTTCGTATTTTGTTAGAATTCACTGGGGTCAGTGCTATGGTGTAGTAGGTTGAGTCTGCACCTATGGCTCCAGCATCCCACATGGGCACGGGTTCGAGTTCCAGCTGCTCCACTTCAGACCTAGCTCCTTGTTGAGGGCCTGGGAAAAGCAGCGGAGGATGGCCCAAATGCTTGGGTCCCTGCCACCCACAGAGGAGACTGAGGCAGCTTTGGCCTGGCCCAGCCCTGGCTGTTGCAGCCATCTGAGGAGTGAACTAGTGTATGAGAGATCTCTCTCCCCTCCCCCCAACTCTTCTTCAAATAAATCTTTAAAAAAATGTTTTAGGGGCATAGCGTGTAAAGCTGCTGCCTGCAGTGCCAGCATCCCATATGGGCGCCAGTTCCAGTCCCGGCTGCTCCACTTCCAGTCCAGCTCTCTGCTACGGCCTGGGAAGGCAGTAGAGACCCGGAAGAAGCACCTGACTCCTGGCTTTGGATTGGTGCAGCTCTGGCCATTGCGGCCATCTGGGGAGTGACCCAGCGGTGAGCCTCTCTCTCTCAAATAAATATTTAAAATAAAATTTTTTCTAAGTTGTAGATGTCCTCATACAAATAAGAAAAAAAACATGGCAGTTTCAGCAGTCATGAAGAGATGTGCTCGTGTCTTCAGTAAACCTGGTAAAGGACAACATGTAAAGCGGCGTCAGCCAGTGCTGTGCCAGGCACTAGAGGGGTCCCTGTGTCGGATTTGCAGGGCTCCTTTGTCAACACAGCCTAATATCCACCAAATCCACTCTTAATAATGTCAGTCTTACCAGTATTCTTTTGGTGTAATCCCAAAATGGTGAAATGGTAACCATTTGGATACTGGCTGCTGATGAAACTCACATTTCCGCAAGTTCGAGAAACCTGTACTGTATATAAACCTCACTGATTCTCAGGCGGGAATCTCGTCGGTAAAGCACGATAATGACTAACTTCACACTAGGCAAGGGAAAGCACACACGCCCGTTCCTTGTCCCTCCTCCACCCTTCCTCTTCACAGAGCAGTGTTGCATGTAGTACATGGAAGGGAATGAGACGAGTGGCTCTGTTTCGTTTCTGCTTTATCCATTTTTTCCAGAATACACGTCATTGACTTGACCAAGTAGTAAGCTTAAGACGAGTGGGACTTCAGATGCTAAAGACTGAGAGGAGTGAAGCACGTGGAGTCCCACAGCACATGGCGGAGAGACGGAAGTGGGAGCTGGAGTAGGAGCTTACAGGCAACACCTGCTGGCAGGTGCAGGCAGAGGAGCCGACTCAGTCATGCACTGGGTCGCGTTCAGTCAGCACACGCCAGGCTTCGGTACCTGCAAAACTAGAAGCAGATGGCCAGTAAATTCGTCACGAAGTAGTCGACAGCATTTGTCAGGAAACACAAATTGTAGTGCAAGGTTTTTATACTGTGCCCACAGGTGTCAAGAACAAAACCTGGAGGGGTGCGTAAAAAGCTCCAGCAGTGACCTCTCCACGGAGACCAATTTGAAGAGCTATTCACACGCCGCTGTGAGAGCGGAGAGGCCAGGGGAGAGGCCGTGGGGCCTGGTTTTTATCTAAGGAAAGGCGCACAGAAGGAAAGAATTTGTTACCCACCCCCTTTCTCAGCTAGGACAGCAAGAACACACATGCCTGGCTTCTTGCTTGTGCAAGGAAGATGGAATTAAGTGTACAGACCTCCACGTTGAAACCGCTGTACCACGCCTGCCACAGTAAGAAACGGTGCTGCCGAGGCCCCCTAGGCCTTTAGACCTCTCTCATGCTAGATGCCAAGGGACTGCCTCCACCGCCCTGCCCCCAGCCTTGGCAGTTAGCAAGGATCAGGACTCCAGCCACTGGGCAGTGGGGCACTACAGCGCATCGTGGCACTCGGTGGCAGGCTGGTAAAACTCAGCACTGGGCGGGTCCGAACGGCTTGCATCCCAGACCAGTGCCTGTGGAGCGAGCCCCTGGGACCTTCCCTGTGGCCCCCGCTGATGGATCTTACATCCCAGGCAGCACCACTGTGGCTGCTAGCAGCAGCCCCAAGTCCTAAGTCCACCTCAGCAGCAGACAGCCAACAGCAGTGTGGGCTTTGGTTCTGGGAATGATCTAGCATTGTGGTGTTGGTAGTCACGGCCCCGTCTCCAGGCCTACCCCAGTCCCAGGCAGAGGTTTGCGGGATGGACGGCCCCTTTGATACCCAGTTCAAACACACAGTGGTGGGCTTGGGACACATCTGAGCTTGAGGCATTCTCTAGTGCTGAACTGAAAATAAACCAACAGTGACTCTAGCAGATAAACTGATGTAGGCTCCCTTTAGTGCTGAAGTGGCCACATGCTCAGAGAAAATTTAATGCTTGAATTTCAGCCTTAGAAAAGAGTAGACTACCAAGACTGGAAAAAATGCCCTAATCATTAAACGCACGGATGATGTGCTGTGCCCACAAGTGTCAGGGGCCGGCGTTGGGCACGGCAGGTTAAGCTGCTGCCGGCAATCCTGGTATCCCATTTGAGTGCTGGTTCAAGTCCTGGCTGCTCCACTTTGGATCCAGCTCCCTGCGAATGTGGCTGGGAAAGCAGAAGGTAGCCTGAGTACCTGGGCCCCCTGCACCCAGGAGGGAGACCTGGATAAACTCCTGGCTCCTGGCTCCAGCCTGGCCCAGCCCTGTCTGTTGCAGCTATTTGGGGCATGAACCGCAGATGGAAGATCTCTTCTCTCTGCTTCTCCTAACTCTGCCTTTCAGATAAATAAAATCTTTCTTTACAAATTGTCAGTCTATGGCTTTATATGGAAAACTTCACCAAAACACTGGTAGAACTCCTGAGTTCTGCAGCACCCAAGATGATGCGCCAAATTCCATACTGTTATAAACCCCAATAGTCAGTTATCTCAAAAAGTGATCAAGAAAGCAATCCCATCGCTACAAGATACAAAGAAAATCCCTAGAATAAACCAGAGGTGAAAGATCTTTACAATGAAAACTATAAAACACTGATGCAAGAAATTAAAGAGGAACACAAGAAAATAAAAAAGACATCCTGTGTTCCTGAAGTGAAATAATCAAATGCGTTGTTATCCAACGCATTTACAGATTTGCTAGAATTTATCAACATACCGATGGCATTTTTCATAGAACTATGTTCTGAATAAACCATGAGTAGCCAAAATAATCCTGAGCAAAACCCGAATACATTCCACTGCTTTTCTTATAAGATACACTACAGGGGCCAGCACTGCGATGCAGTGGATAAGCCACAGTCTGCAGCAGGGCCAGCATTTCATAAGGGTGCTGGTTCAAATCCCCGCTCCTCCACTTTCGATCCAGCTCCCTGCTGATGCGCCTGGGAAAGCAGCAGAAGATGGCCCAAGTCCTTGAGTCCCTGCACCCACATGGGAGACCTGGGAGAACTTCCTGGCTCATGACTTTGGCCTAGCCCAGCCCGGTTGTTGCAGCCATTTAGGAAGTGAACCGGTGGATGGAAGATCTCTCTGTTCCTCCTTATCTAACTATGCCTTTCAAATAAATAAAATTTTTAAAAAGATATATTATAAAGCTGTAATAATTAAAACAGCATGGTGCTGGTATAAAACCAGAGAGGTCAGTGGGACAGATGCCTACAGTAAACCTGTGCATCTATAGCAAACTGAACTTTGACAAAGGTGTTAAGAGCACACAATGGAAAAACACTTTTTGATAAATGGTGCCAAAAAAATTGGATATTTATATGCAGAAGAGGAGCCAGCACTGTGGTGCAGCGGGTTAACGCCCTGACCTGAAGTGCGGCATCCCCATATGGGCGCTGGTTCAAGACCCGTTTGCTCCACTTCTGATCCAGCTCTCTGCTATGGCCTGGGAAGGCAGTGGAGGATGGCCCAAGTGCTTGGGCCCTGCACCCGCATGGGAGACCTGGAAGAAGCTCCTGGCTCCTGGCTCCAGATCGGGGTAGCTCCAGCCGTTGCGGCCATCTGGGGATTGAACCAGTGGATAAAAGACCTCTCTCCCTCTCTTCTTCCCCACCCCCCCCCCGCCTCTCCTTTCTGTGTAACTCTGACTTTCAAATAAATAAATAAATCTTTAATATACTATATATACACACACACATACAGAAGCATGAGAGTACACCCTCACTTCTCACTGTGTAGATAAGTCAGCCCCAAGTGAATCAAGACTTGCAGCTAGCAGGAGAAATAGAGAAAACGCTTTAGGGCACTGGGATGGGCAAGGGCTTCTTGGATAAGACCTCAAAAGCACAGGAAACAAAAGCAAACTAGACCAGTGGGATTGCATAGAATTACCTGCTGAGCAGCAAAAGAAAACACAAACAGTGGAGTGGAGAAACACTGTACAGAATGGAGGAAAATATTTGCAAGTCCTAAATCAGACAAGGGATTTTAAAAAAGGTGGAACTCAACTCACTAGTAAAACCGCCAATGATCCACTTTAAAATGGGTAAATATGAGTAGAGACATGTGGACAGGATGGAGGGAGGTTTCTCAAAAATCAACAACAACAACAAACGAAAAATAGAACTTCCCTGTAACCCGGGAAGCCCCACACTGGGTACCTCGCCTGCGGAGATGAAATCTCTCAGGGAGACACCTGCACCCCATCTTCACTGCAGCGCTGTTCACAGCGGCCGAGACGTAGAAGGGACACACAGTGCACCAGCCTGAAGGAGGATGTGGTCTCTCCCACTTGTGGCATCAAAAATGTACTTAGGTCAGTATTGGTGCTCTTCTGCACAGTAGAGTAACTGTAATAACAGCTTACTGTTATTTTTCTTTGAATGCATTCTAATCACAAATAACCACCCTAAACAATGAAAGCTCATCCACTCCTGATGGGAAAGACAGTTTGAGAACACCAGAACTTTCTACATTTAGCTATGCTTTGGCCCAGAATTCCTTTTTTAGGAATTTATTCTACAGGATATTTGAAGACTACACACATAGGTGTGTGCCAAGATCCCCTTTAATATGGCATTACTTTTTGTGTTAAAGAATTATTTTATTTATTTGAAAGTCAAAGTTACACAAAGAAGGAGAGGCAGAGAGAGAGAGAGAGAGAGAGAGAGAGAGAGAGGTCTGTCATCCGGTGGTTCACTCCCCAATTGGATGCAATGGCCGGAGCTGTGGCAATCCAAAGCCAGGAGCTTCTTCTAGGTTTCCCACACGGGTGCAGGGGCCCAAGGACTTGGGCCATCTTCTATTGCTATCCCAGGCCATAGCAGAGAGCTGGATCGGAAGTGGAGCGGCCAGGACTCAAACTGGTGCCCATATGGGATGCTGGCACTGCAGGTGGCAGCTTTACCCACTACTCCACAGCGCTGGCCCCTGTATGGCATTACTTTTAATAGCAGAATACTGGGGTGGGGCGGGGGAGGGGGGAACACTTGTGTCCATGATGGGAGAATTTTTTAAAAATTAATTTATTTGGAAGTCAGAGTTACACAGAGAGGAGAGGCAGAGAGAGAGGGAGGGAGAGAGAGAGAAAGAGAGAGAGAGAGAGAGAGAGAGAGAAAATGTCTTCCATCCGCTGGTTCACTCCCTAGATGGCCACACAGCCAGAGCTGAGCCGATCCGAAGCTAGAAGCTTCTTCCAGGTCTCCCACGTGGGTGCAGGGGCCCAAGGACTTGGGCCATCTTCTGCTTTCCCAGGCCACAGCAGAGAGCTGGATAAGAAGTGGAGCAGCCGGGACTTGAACCGGCGCCCACATGGGATGCCGGCACTGCAGGCAGTGGCTTTACCTGCTACTTCACAGCACCAGCCCCTATTATTTGAATAGTTATAATATCCTTATTACATAATATTTTATAACCAAAATATGACTGATGTAGAGGTGGACATACAAGTTTTAGGAGATGTACCGAATTTAATGGCTGTTAACTCTGGGTAGGAAGGAATGAAGTAGCATAGCTGTTCCACTTTTTGCTTTATAGGCTTTTGTAGTCCCCCCAATTCTGTTTATAATTCAGTTTAAAGGTCGGCACTATGGCTCAATGGCTCTGCCTGTGGCGCCGGCACACCGGGTTCTAGTCCTGGTCGGGGTGCTGGATTCTGGCCCTGTTGCCCCTCTTCCAGGCCAGCTCTCTGCTGTGGCCAGAGAGTGCAGTGGAGGATGGCCCAAGTGCCTGGGCCCTGCACCCCATGGGAGACCAGGAGAAGCACCTGGGTCCTGGCTTTGGATCAGCGCGGTGCACTGGCCGCAGCACGCTGGCCACAGCGGCCATTGGAGGGTGAACCAACGGCAAAGGAAGACCTTTCTCTCTCTCTCTGTCCACTCTGTCCAAAAAAAGAATTCAGTTTAAAAGCAATTTTTAAAAATTACCAAGGTAAGGGGTTAGCATTGTGGCACCACTACCACCTGCGCCACTAACATCTCATATGGCTGCTCCACTTTATTTATTTATTTATTTGAAAGGCGGGGTTATAGAGAGGCAGAGGCAGAGGCGGGGGTGGGGGGAGGTCTTCCATCCGCTGGTTCACTCCCCAGATGGCCGCAAAGACTGGAACTGGGCTGATCCGAAGGCACGAGCAGGAGCTTCTTCCAGGTCTCCCACATGGGTGCAGGGGCCCAAGGACTTGGGCCATCTTCTCTACTTTCCTAGTTGCATTAGCAGGGAGCTGGATCGAAAGTGGAGCAGCTGGGACTCGAACTGGAGCCCATATGGGATGGCAGCACCACAGGCAGCGGCTTTATCTGCTACACCGCAGCTCCGGCCCCTGGCTGCTCCGATTTCCCTCTAGCCTTGCTGATATGCCTGGGAAAAGCAGCAGCATATGGCCTAAGTGCTGGGGTCCCTGCCACCAACGTGGGAGACTTGAGTGGAGCTCTTGGCTTCAGGCTGGCCCAGTGCTGGCCACTGTGGCCATCTGGAGGGTGAACCAGTGGACGAAGGCATCTCTGTCTCTCCCTCTCTTTCAAAATAACTCTTCAAAGAAATAATACCACGGCAGCTCTCACAAGCCTGTGGGCTCGGGACCTTGTGTGGAACACTGCAGCAGCTCACATGCTTCCTCCCTCGAGGTTCTTTTGAAGTCCTCATTTGCAATCCGGGGTACAAGTTCAACTACACCAGGAGTGTCTTCAAAGATGGAGGTCTGGGCCGGCGCTGTGGCATAGCAGGTAAAGCCGCTGCCTGCAGTGCCGGCATCCCATATGGGCACCGGTTCGAGTTCCGGCTGCTCCACTTTCGGTCCCGCTATCTCTTCCCTGGCCTGGGAAAGCAGTACAAGATGGCCCAAGTCCTTGGGCCCCTGCACCCGCGTTGGAGACCTGGAAGAAGCTCCTGGTTTAGAATCGGTGTAGCTCTGGCTGTTCTGGCCAGTTGGGGAGTGAATCAGCGAATGGAAGGTCTCTCTCTCCCCCCATCCCCGTCTCTGCCTCTCCATCTCTCTCTGTGTAACTCTGACCTTCAGATAAGTAAGTAAATTTTTTTTGGAAAAAAAATGGAGGAGTTGGGAGGTGAAGTCAACTAAAGGCACCTTTCTCTGGGCACTTAGATGTGGAAAACCAACTGGCGCTCACCCGAACAGTACAAATGCCCACAGAAAGATACACACACCCAACTGAGATTCTCCTTTCTTTTTTAAAGAATTTATTTGAAAGGCAGAGTTAGTGAGAGGGAGAAACAGAGGTCTTCCACCTGCTGGTTCTCTCCCTGAGTGGCTGCAACAGCAGGGGCTTCTTCTGGGTCTCCCATGTGGGTGCAGGGGCCCAAGGACTTGGGCCATCTTCCGCTGCTTTTCCAGGTGCATTAACAGAGAGCTGGATTGGAAGTGGAACAGCCAGGACTCGAGCCGGCGCCGGGTCAATCCTCTGGGCCACAACAGCACTTTTTTTTTTTTCTGGACTGAATGTGTGTGTTGTGGCTCAGAGGATAATTCACAGGAATACTTAGAAGGCAGCAGATATGAAGCCCATGGTCGTTTGATCCTCCTACACACTAAATAAGGCGGAGAGATGCTAGCACTGGGCTCCAGTACAACAGGGTCATCTACAGCGCCTATCCAGAGCAGGCAGCCTTGTAAAGCCAGCCCGCCCTGCAGTCTGCCAGGAGGGCAGGGGCCTCCATTATCAGAGCCTCGGTGTCTCACCGCAGTGTCGCTTCCAGCGGGGTGTGGCCTACCAGGAAACCACTGATGCTGAGTCCTGCTCCTAAGGCGAGACAGACCAGACAGCACAGCTATCTAGTCAGGACGCAAGGAAAGCAGACGAGCCTTGGACTATACTCTGGTAATGACCCACTGGGCTTTAAGGTGGCGTAAAGTGGACTTGAAGGCTCTAAGTACCAAAGAAATGACTTACTTAAAAGTGGCGGGGGTGGGGCACTGGTGTCATGGCGTGGCTGGTGAAATCATTCCTGTGATGCCGGCATCCCATGTGGGCACCGGTTTGGGCCCCGGCTGCTCCGCTTCTGATCCAGCTCCCTGCTGATGCACCTGGGGAAGCAGCAGAGGATGGCCCAAGTGCTGGGGCCCTGCACCTGCGTGGGAGACCCAGAAGCAGCCTGGCTTTGGCCTGCTCCAGCACCGGCCGTTGCGGCCATCTGAGGAATGAACTCATGGATGGAAGAGCTCTCTTGTCTCTCCCTAACTTTCAAATAAACAAGTCTTTAAAACAAGAAGAGTGGCCTGGGTTGTGATACATTACATTCTCAGTCCTGGTGAAGAACAATACTGAGTCCAGTAATGCTGGCTCCGAAGGGGCGGGCTAACAGAACGACTGTAGGTGTGTAGCACAGAGACACGGTCATTGACCTCTCAGAGTTGTGGGCACTGCCCCGTGGCAATGACAGTTGTAAACTGTATTACTCATCGCAGAATCGAGAGTAGACACTCCAAGGTCTCTGGTAGGCAGATGTCTGCCTACTTGAAACTAAAAGCATAATAAAAGCTGAAAAGCGAGAGAGAGAGGGAGAGATTTGTGACGTAATAAATCGCTGGTATCTGAACAGATAAATCAGAAAGGCAAAGCTGCCCTTGGTAACCGGAATGGATCTGCCCCTTTTCACTGCTTACATCTCCTTCCATCTTCATCAACGGAACCCTGCCTAGCAGGGAAGTCATTTCACCCGAGCCAGGAGAAAAACAAGCTTCCACTGAGACCGGTACTTGAACACGCTCGAGTACTGGTCACAAAACCCCTGCACTGAAGTGGCAGCTTCAGCTGAGAGAGGAAAATACTCACGGGATTAAGAAGAAATGCACACATCAGAAAGCCACCCCTCACTCATCAAACAGGCGGAATTATTTTTTACACCTTCTGTGCTCCAAACACAATACTCGGGGTGGTGAAGGAGACTCTGTCCTTGATTTAACTTTTCTCTGGGCAATCCGGCAGTAACACAGGCCTGTGAAGCGCACTCCTATTCCTCAGCTCCCAGGAGGTAACTGATCTGAACCAGGCTCATCGCCACGGGGTTAGATCCACGCATGGGGAACAAGGCAAAGCCCGCTTTTATGAAGAACTCTGGTGACCCCATCTTAAGCAAAGACCCAGATTTTTTTGTTTTGTTTTGTTTTGACAGACAGAGGGGACAGTGAGAGAGACAGAGAGAAAGGTCTTCCTTTGCCGTTGGTTCACCCTCCAATGGCCGCCGCAGCCAGTGCGCTGCGGCAGGCGCACCACGCTGATCCGATGGCAGGAGCCAGGTGCTTCTCCTGGTCTCCCATGGGGTGCAGGGCCCAAGCACTTGGGCCATCCTCCACTGCACTCCCGGGCCACAGCAGAGAGCTGGCCTGGAAGAGGGGCAACCGGGACAGAATCTGGTGCCCCGACCGGGACTAGAACCCGGTGTGCCGGCGCCGCAAGGCGGAGGATTAGCCTAGTGAGCTGCGGTGCCGGCCTAAGACTCAGATTTGACCTAGCTTCTAGATGATGGCAAATACAGGAGAGGAGTGAATTCATGGACCTTAAACTCAATTAAATCAATGCTTCAAAAGGAAACTGTAAAACAGTTTGATGACAACTGCAGAAGTCTGAACATGTGTTGAATTGAGACAACGATGTTATAATGGGGATTGTGGCTACACTGGGAAGTGTCTGGGAGATGCACACAGAAAACCAGCAACTGCAACTCACTATTCAGCACAGATACACACATTTATAAAGAGAGAGAGAACATGGTAAAGTGTCAACTGGTGAAAGGAAGTGGTAGGCATGTATGGAAACATTGTACTATTCTGTTTTTCTATACTTGTTTTTGTTTGCATTGTATCTTTTACCCTATAATCCACTATTAGGAATTTATCCCAAAGAAAGAGTTTGAATTTGCCCAAATATTTGTTTCAGGCATGGTCATGGAAGCATTCTTTGTAGGTAGCTGGATAAAATCAATTGGTACAACCATACCTGAATGTATACTACTGACATTTAAAGTGACATAAGACATGACATGGAGAGTTCTTACAGGAAAGTTTAAGGACTTGGAAGAGATTTGATGATTTTCAAATCCTGTTACCTATGAGGTGTCTTCTCTGTAGTTTCTCACTCAGAACACACACACTTTCCCCACTCTTGCAATGATGCCTTGTATGGCAGGTACTGCTGAGTGGTCAACTTCACCACAAACCTGTTCGTTCATTAGGACCAGTCAGTACAAGTGAAAACTGATGTGACAGAACGATGGGTAAATAGGTAAGGATAATAAGGGGTGGGCAGAGTTTCCTGTCAGTGTTCAGGCAGGGATAGAGGACTGGCAACTGGCATATTATGGTGCGGGGAGCGGAAGAAATAAAATAGCCACCAGGTTTGAGTGATTACCCTACGCCAGGAACTAAGTGAGGTATCCGCAACACATGCAGTGTGATCCTCGCCATCGCACTGAGTAGACACCATATCAACACAGTCTGCAAGTGAGTACATGGACAGAGAGAAAGCACGCCTAAGATCAAACTGGAGGGCCCGCATTCAAATTCCCAATCCACAGGGAGCAGCTAGGTGCTTTCTGATGTCGTGAACTCACTGAGGCGGAGCCGCTTTTCACCACCACACACGGATCACGAGTGAGAACACATTTTGTGTGTGAAGCACTCCTTGGAAATTTCAGATGGGGAATTTTAAGTGTTGCTTGATTCAAACACAGTGAAAGCACAGATCCAACACCAACGATTTCTCTAAACCTTTATTGTTTTTATGCGGCTTGATCCTTTTGTGGAAAGAAAGGATTCCAAGATGAACAAGTCAGTTCTTCGTTTAAACAGCATTTGATCCTCATTACAGAGAACAACAAACAAAAGATCTGTGGCACATCATCTTTGGAAAGATCTTTTGCACATTTTTCTTCTAAAAAAAAAAACAAACTATAATTTTCTCAGAGATCGTGTATGTCTCTTTCAAAGGACTATACGAGGCAGCTAAATTTTATTCACAAAAGCCCCAAGTCGCAGTTTCATTGCTGAAGTAGATAAAATGCAGGGAGTCCCCCTCCCCATTAATTTGCCTCGCCATCTTCCTGTTGAGAGCATCACTGCTCCCTACCCTACATACAAAATCATTGTGTCGACGACAGCTGGCACAGTACTCCACAGTGATTAAAGAAAACTCGCTAAAGATATACCAGTGACTTTCATTTATCAACTGGACAATTCATTCCTTTATTAAACAATTTTATTAATATGAAGATTTAACTTTCCTCTAATGTTATAAGAAAGCAAAAATATATAATATAATATAATATATAATGGTAATAAATAAAAAAAGGCAACCCTGCTCAGGTATCATCCAAAACATGATCACATTCAGAAAAAAAAAAGGGGGGGGGGGACACACCAAGATTTGGGAGACACACGTACACGCACACACACCCCAGCATGGACAGTGTATTCTTGGTATCTGAGGGAGGATGTACAGAAATTTTAACACCACGTGCTGATGGCCGGACAAAAAGCAAAGTTAATACTGCCTGTGCTGAGCATACTTCAGCATCTACTCTTCTGCAAAGCAAGTTCTCGGGCTTGGGGCAGCCACCGCCTGCAGCGCAGGGCAGCTCAGCCAGCCTCCTGTCAGGGGTCTTCCCAGGCCGGCGTCTTAACAGACACTGACGAGCTGTAGGGTTTTCTTCCTGCCCTCTTGGGCTCCCTCTTAGGTAGAGACGTGCGAGCGCTCCTCTGCCCATAGCGGCACCTACTGACGTCTGACGTGCAGAAGTGCGGCTTCCCGGAAAACAAGGAGAAGCTGACAGCTGCCTGAAGGATAGTGGTAGCTGGCATTTGTCAGTTCATCATAAATAAGAACTAAAACGCATGCTCAGTGCTCACGATTCATGAAGAGATGGGTACTCTGTTACCAAGAAACGCACACATCTGGATTGCATACTTGAGATTCACGCCACAGAAATACCACCCGCCACGTTGGAAAGAACTCTCCAACATCACTGCGTTTGGCCATCGCACCTCCCCGCAGCAAGATGAGCCGAAAAGAAAAGAAAACAAAACAGACACGGGAAAACACCTCCCATCCACTCACTCTAAATGGGACTAAAAGCCAGAGCGGCAACTGCCAGAGAAAGGAAGACAAAGCGTAAGTCCTGTGTCCCGGATCCCGGCCGCCCCTACAGCTGCGATGGGAACGAGCTTCCGTCCCCACACCCAAATCTGTAACTCTGTGTTCCCTCAAAGAAGTCCAAATATTCTTTCAAGATTTAAATACTGCTAGTTACTGGTAAAGAGTGTGACAGATGAAGTGGCAATGTTTTTCAAAGATGTGTTGTAGTGTTTAAGAAAATCACTAAGAAAAAAGGGAGCGAGAATCTGGTAGGAGGCAGGGAGACATTTTTAAGTACATTAAAAAAAGTCCAA
Source organism: Oryctolagus cuniculus (assembly GCF_964237555.1). Taxonomy (NCBI): domain Eukaryota; kingdom Metazoa; phylum Chordata; class Mammalia; order Lagomorpha; family Leporidae; genus Oryctolagus; species Oryctolagus cuniculus. The sequence goes on along the minus strand of NC_091439.1, from coordinate 82,381,664 downwards.
CCTCAAACCTTATTTCATTTACTGCGAGATGCACAAATGCACTGCAAACTTCATAAAGCAGACGAGAAGGTGTGAAGGCCCACGTCACGCCTACTGGAGCCATGGCAAAACACACATGGACAATTTGAAAACTGGGTTTGCTTAACAAAGGTGTGAGGAATAAACCCAATTCAATCTCTAGGTGCATGCGTGTGTGTGTGTGTATATATATATATTTATATATCTGAAACAAATTTTGTTCATTGTGGAGGACAAAATGGTTTTTTTCTTTCCAAAAGTCACTTAACAAGAATAATAATAAAAATAGTAAGCTCCTGACCTTACTACGGTTAATATATAAGATATCAATTTAAGGCAAGCTTGTGCCAGAAAGGGGTAGAGTTTGCTAGCATCTAAACATCCTGAGATCTGGCGTTACACAATACAGAACAAGGGAACGAGGTGTGGTCCAATTTGTCTAGGAGAAATATCTATAAATTTTGGCTAAAAGAATCCATAAACTTTTTGCTTAAAAAAAATCATTTGCTTGCTTTGCCCGCTTGGTCTTATGATCCAGTCATCATACCAGGAGGCCAAGCTCTGCTGTGGTCATTCACTCCTGCCAGCTGCGTCCCGGGCCCCTGACTGCACCCACACACGGCCTAGGTTTGTAGCCTCTGAACCCCGTGTCGTGTGGAGAGCCTGTCACTTGGCAGGGCTCTTACATTCACACATTCACAGTTTACAAAGGACAGGAGAGAGTCAAGCGGCATTCTTCCATCTCCTCTTGAGGAGAGAGAGACACACACAGACACAGACACACACAGACACAGACACACACACACACTGCTGTAGTGCTAGTGGGGAGATTCACACCGTGTTTATTCCTTCAGATGTTTTGTGTGTGTGTCACTCTGAAATGTGCACTGTTACTACTGTGACAAGATTTCCATGTGTCCCAAGGTTTCATTTTATTTTCTAATCTTTCCAAATTGTCTACCTCAGTACAAATTGTGCCTTTGGAACTTGTAAGCGTGAAGTGGAAAAATGCAAGTGATTTAAAAAGTCCTTAAGACTTCTGTACACAACTGTAGCAGGGGGAAAAGACATGAACGAAAAGGACTCATCAGCCACTACCTCTTGCAGACTGCACTTTAAAGGTAGCCACTGGGGAACTTGTTTTTGGGTACAGTAAGTGTGGCAGTAAGAGTAAGAAATGTCCAGTGACCAGAAGAGTACAAGCTGATGATCTATGTAAATGTTAAGAGTTTAAAGGGACAAATAAAAATTGAATACAGAGTTCAGAAAAAGGCCACTGAGAAAGCAATTTGTTCTTTTAGAACTGGCTAATCAATCCACTGGAAGGTAGCTCCAGTGGGGTGGCACCGCGGCTGCTGGAACGCGGCTCTGGCGCGATCTGCATCGGTGAGGACCTACGGGAGCCACCTAAGCCTTCAGAGCTGACAGGCGTTTGTTCCCAGGAGTGGCAGGGGTCACAGGGAGGGGCAGCCCAGGAGGAGGAGGAAAGAAAGATGCTAGAATCATCGCATACACCCGATTCTGGTGCCTTGTGCCCCACATGTGGAGGTGACTGCACAACGCTGTAAGCACACACCCTGCCACGCAGTTACTGTCCTTTGAACACCGGATCGTCTGTCTGAACGAATACACTGAAAAGGAACACTGCTTTGCTCCACGGCATCAGTAAATGAAAGGAGCCAGTCAGGGTCACATATCGAGGTCTGGCCTCAGCCACCACGTCAGCAAAGACAGGCCGGAGGAGGAGCTCCACCCACACCAGCAGCTCACACTGTGACAGACACACACTGCCCCATCCTCTGCACGTCCCTTTGTGTAGTCACCAAACTACCAACAAAGCTCTTACATTCACCACGGGAACCTTCGGAGTCTTCAGTATAAATACAAACGGTTCTCCCTTCTTCACAATAAATAAATATCCAAGTGTGAAACATGCTTGGTAGGAAACAATATGAAGAGAGTCAGAGTGGGGTGGAGAATTAACCAGTTACACAATACACACTCCTCAGTTTTAATACATGTGCAAATTCTACCTCTTTCTAGAAGGGATAAAAAGAATTGGCTTTCAGATAAATGCACTCAAAACAACCACCTTCAAAGTTTCAATGAAAAAGAAAACCTGTGCTTATGGGCATGAGGAAATTCTACTTGTGTTCTTTCAGCCCATGCCATTCAGAACGAACTGGGTTTAACACACACAGTATGACAATAGCGTCTGGGAAGGCCACAGTTCCTCCTGAACGTAATCAAATCGAGTTGACCAAGAACACTGGAGTGAAGGCATGTGGTGACAATTTTTTAAAAGTCCAATTAATCCCCAAATCTCCACATCCTCTCAGGGAGTTAATTTTCCTAGACAGTAAAGGGATTGGAAGGTCTGGTTTTGCTATAAATATAAAATAATTTGTAGCAGAAAAATATAGCCTCTCTAAGAAGTAGATTTCATTTTTCTTTGTTCACTAACAAAACTCTGAGTTGGTTAGACACATTAGAGTTACCACATTTACTGCAGACCACACACAGCACCTCAAATTCCAGCTCTATTTCAACACAAAAGCACTTCCTCCATCTGGTCAGGTATCAGTGTTGATTCCCTTCTTTCCCAAGGCTGGACATTCAGAGGATGGCCAATGCCAACCGCCTTGCTAGCCAGCCCCTTGCACCGAAGGGAGGGGGCAGGGCCACGTCCTCCACAGTCTCTGTCGACCTTGTGATGGCTCCCCCTCCACGGCGTTGACCTCAGCTGACAAGCAGCACAACTGGTGGTGAATCTGTGGGACTAAAGGCCACGGGGCGGGGGCCGCCTTCAGTTTTATAAATTAGGACAATACTTGGTATTATCAAAACCACCATTCATTGGCAGAAAGAGGGGCAGAGTGGAGTCCTTCACAACATTATGGTTTACAGATGGCAATCAGAATGTATTAAACAAATATTTCCCCCAAAACGTTAAAAAAAATCATCCACAAAGCCCTTCACCAAAATTCATTGTTTAAAAAAAAATTGCCTTCTGGGAATGGACTAGTGAGGCTACTGAGATGATGGGGTTTGCTTCCAGAGTGGAGACTGCTTCTCCTCGATTCACTCGCAACTTGCATCCTGCTGGCTTTTTAAAAAAATCACACTCACACAGAAATGTCTCCAGACCACTCCTACACCCAATCGGCTACATTGCACTTCTGTCCTTCAGTTAGGAAAGGCAATATCATCTCTGTGGCCGGCAGCCCTCCTCTCTCTGCTTCTGCAGAACCATTGCGTCCCACGAATGATCACACAGGTCTCGAGAGGTTACGTGGACAAATGTCCTGGCCATGTCACGGTGCTTTAAGTTCGGCGTCCTGATGAGACAGATGTCCAGACTGGATGTGAGGCTTCCAATGTGCAAATAAGTTTCCAAGGCATTGAGTCAACTTGGGCCTCCATTAAGGTGTTCTGGTTAATTGTTTGAGTCGTTGAAAACCCTGTCTTGTATAGTGCACCAAATCCACCAAACTGCTGTTGAGGGCCAAGGTGCCCACATTTGTGCTGAGCTGAGCAAAAAATTCTACAAATAAAACCAAACCAAAACCAAGTAAGTAAGTTTGCACACACACAGATAAAATGGAAACACAACAATTCCAGCTCTTGGAAACTATCCCCCCCAAATTACATACTTCAACCAACAGCAAAAAACTGTAACCACCTGCCAGGTCCTCACATGGCCCCGGGAGATTAGAAGGGCAGGCCCCGGGCTGGCTTGCCCGCTGAATCCATAGTGCCCAGCACAATGGCTAGCACTTAGAAAGTACTCCACATATACTTTTGGCCCAATGGATGTGCGAATACAAAGTAAAAACCAGTGTTAGTTTGCTGAGAAAGACGAAGCTCTAAGAGGCTCTGGAGAAAGTAAGCGACTGCAGCCGGTTGGCTGCCGCCTCCCTGACAACCAGGAGCAGCTACACAGGGGCCTGCGAGGCTGGCCTCCACATGCGACAGCGTTCCCTTAGAGGTCACGGACAGGCGCCCTAACTGCACGCTCTGCCGCTCCTAAAGCTTAGAACTTCCAAGGGCCTCTTCCTCAAAATAAGGCTCAAGAATCACTGAACTCAGAATCTGAGTTAGGTTATTTCATGTCTCAAATGTGCTGAGCCCAAGAACAGCCAGTGTCTTTCCACATGTTGGCCTTGTCCTTAGCCAGCTTTTTGGCTCAGGCTGACATAAGGGCACCAGGACTGTGAAGGGGCTAGAGGCTAAAGCTGCCTCTCATTTGGCCTTGCTAAGATCCAGCCACACAAGTCCAGCTCCATGCCAGTGAGCTCAAGGGAGCACTGCAATTAGGTTATGAGGCAGAATTGAAAAAACTCAAGGGGCACACATTTCCTTTCCAAACCAATGGTGTTATTCTCTCCGGGCCCCAGGCTCCAGTGACTACCACCATACAGCCCCATTTACCTTTATTCCTCCTTGCCAGGGCCTCAGCCTGTTCCCAAAGATCAAAGGCGGTGAGAATGTGGGATGTGATGCTGACATAGGACGATGTCATGTTCTGGATGGTGACCGGGGTGCTGACGGTGGCAGTCATCCCGCTGCTCCCCACGCTGCCAGCACTTGACTGGGACCCGAGACAGCTGGCAGGAGAAGGCATTGGGGAAAGAGGGGATGGTGTGCCCGTGCTTCTACAAAGTGGAAGAGGAGAGAGAACTGGTCAATCACCTAGACCCCAGATCACATATTCTGGTCTCTGGAACTGTAGTCCAAGTCACAAAGGCTCAGCATATAAACCCCAAATGCCAGTCATTGCTGAAGGCATTCCTACAAGGTCACAGAAACACCCTAACAGGTTCATCTGTACCCAAACACACTTTCTTGCGCCATTTGCAGTCTACTTCTTCTCTTTGGACTCCCTCCCCCTTCCCACACCCAATTCCAACTTATCCCAGTGAAAGTTCTCTCTGTATTGCATTCAAGCTTTCCCCCATTCGGGGCTGCCTGGTGAACACTGGCTCAGGCCCAGGCACTCTTCAGGACGCTGTGCATACGTGACAGCTTCCTTCCTGCCACTGCCTGAACTTCTCCCTCTTCTTGCATGTATCTTCTAGTCCTTTTTCTGGATCACAACACCATGGAGGCAGAGACCCAGCCTTACTAACACTGGTTTCATGGGCACTTGGCACATTAGAGTGGGCTCTTGATTAAAACCAACCAACCAACCACTGAATCAATGCATGAACTGGGCAGGGAGCTGCCATGTATCCGAGACTCAACCTCATCTGTGCTCTCAGCTCAGTAGCTCCACGTGCAAAATAACAGGCGTCTCCATGTGGACTGAATGAGAAACGCAAATGAAGTCACACAGCCATTAAAAACAAACGAAAAAGGCCAGGAGATGGAGGGCTGGACCGTCAGGAGCAGCGGCGGCGGCCTCGTGATGCGCCACTGGCCCCGGGCCGATGCCCAGCGGAACACGCACCGTTAGGGACTAGGCAGGAAGCGTTACAGGGCAGCAATTCCTGTCTGCGCTGTTTCCTGCCGCGTCCCCGGTAGCCACGCAGGGCTGGCGGGAAGAAGGTGCTCCGTGTGTGCACACACAGGCGGGACGAGGGTCGAAGGAGCTGACTAACAATGTGACTAACACCCTACTAGCTTCAAGCGGTCTCAGAAGTGGGAGCCGTGACAGTGGTCACAGTGAGAAGCTACTTCCCAGTCGGGACATTCTGTTTTCTTTTCTTTTTTTTTCTTTTTCTTTCTTTTCTTTTTTTTCTTTCTTTTCTTTTCTTTTTTTTTTGACAGGCAGAGTGGACAGTGAGAGAGAGAGACAGAGAGAAAGGTCTTCCTTTTGCCGTTGGTTCACCCTCCAATGGCCGCTGCGGCCGGCGCACCGCGCTGATCCGATGGCAGGAGCCAGGAGCAGGTGCTTTTCCTGGTCTCCCATGGGGTGCAGGGCCCAAGCACCTGGGCCATCCTCCACTGCACTCTCTGGCCACAGCAGAGAGCTGGCCTGGAAGAGGGGCAACCGGGACAGAATCCGGCGCCCCAACCGGGACTAGAACCCGGTGTGCCGGCGCCGCTAGGTGGAGGATTAGCCTAGTGAGCCACGGCACCGGCCATGGGACATTCTGTTTTCAAGAGAGGCCATCTGGGAGTGTCCTCTCCTGAGTGTGCTAGAAATGGGGCAGTGAAAGTCTCGTGAAAGTCTTCAGATAGCAAAATCTATCTGAGCTGGGCACTTCACAAGGAGCATGAGCAAACTAAAGGACACGCGAGGCGGGCACTACAGGGAAGAAATTCCATCTGCATTTTAAACAACTTGGGCAAGGATTAGGTTTTTCAACATCCTGCATTATAATGCGTGAACAACTTCAGTTCACAAAGTGCGGAAAACAATTTTGCTACAGCTAATTCACTCTGAGCGTGCCTGGTATGGACTCTGGAGATGGAAGGTACGCAGTTATGGAAAGCTCTTGTTTACTGAAATGCCAAGAAGACCTGTCACATGAGGGGCGAAGGACTTTGGCTCTGGAGCTGTGGACTTGGCCTCTGGCTGTTTTGTGACCTTAGGCATTATCTAAAGACCCCCAAAGCTCTCAAAGTGAACTCTTATTCTTTGCAGTTACCTCCATGATAAAATCCAATGAACAAAAACTTTGATTTATAGCTATTTCTCAAAAAGATGCTAATGTTAAGTCTAAAGAGCAAATAAGCGCATACATAAATGAAGCACATAATTTTTTAGAGGGCAAAGTCACATACATATACAAGGGATATTCAAAAAGTTCATGGAAAATGCATGTTACAATACATGGATGATTACAGATCCAATGCATGCTGTTTGCGTCAAATAAAGTTTTTGTTTGCTTGTTTTAGAAAAAAGATTTATTTATCTGAAAAGTAAATTAAGAGAGAAAGAGATCTATCAATCTTCCATCCACTAGTTCATTTCCCAAATGCCTGTAACAGCGAGGATCTAGGCCAGCCTGAAGCCAGGAGCCAGGAACTCTATTCAGGAATCCAACATGGGTGGCAGGGAACCCTAGGAATTGGGCCTCCTTTAGCTACCTCCTAGGCCCATGAGCAGGAAGCTGGCTCGGCAGCACGGAGTACCCAGGCTTGAACCAGACGTTCCTAGGTGGGATGTGGGCATCTCGCAGCAGCTTTAGCTGCTATGCCACAATGCCCACCACAAATACATCTTTTATTCTCATTTTCCAAGAACTTTTTGAAGTGCCCCCACATCTACAAGTGATTGTGAAAGCAAGAAATAAAGAACGGACTCAATTTTGGAAGTTATTTAAATGAGACTTGATTACCTTGCGATGCATGGAGAAGGTGCTTGGGCAACTTTGGAAGAACTGGTGCAAAAGTGTTCGTTGAGAGTACGGGAATACTTTATTGCTATGTCTTTTTTACACCGAAACATTGCCATATTCAAAATGGACTGGCAACGCATGCTGTGAGCAGAAACAGAAGTTAAAATCAAGTTCTTATTACCCATGGTCACCCAACCTCTTACAGCCTAATAAATACACCGGATTTTCCTCATCTGCATGAGGAAGTATATCTCAAGAATCTTTACTACGCTGCTCAGACACATAAACTAGAGGAAAAACAGGAATACACAGACATCGTTTAAATAACAAGAGCAAGGGACTTACTTATCAAGCCATCAGTGAAATGGCAGCAGAGACTACTTCATAATCATTAACTCTCAGTGGCACTAAGCCCTTGAGCAAACTACGAGTTTGCCTCCCATAACTTCCACATCATGAAAACAAATTTTAGATACTTTTGTTTCATCAAAAGACACAAAAACACTGAGACATCGTTAATTAGGTAAAGCAAAAATACGCACCATAAAACAGCAAATATTTTCTCTTGGGTTGTGGCACTTGAAAAGGATTTTAATGACATTATGAACCTACAGGAAAACAAGAAAGTACATGTGGTTAGATGAAAATCCTAGGCACAAATACATCTAGCTAAGCTTGTCTCAGTTATCTACGCTGGTCTTTCCTGAAGACGTGAAGCCTGGAAGGAGAATGAGATACAAAAAGCCAAGGCCTCGGAACGATGGCGAAGGCCTTTGGGGAAAGGCGAGGAGGGCAGCTCCGGAAGAGTGTGGAGCTGCACAGGAAGGAAGACGTGGCTTCCACCGAGCCCGCAGGTGGAAGGGTTGTCCTGAGCTAGCTCCTCTTCTAGGACACGATTTTAGGCAGCAACAGCTTCGAGTGACTGAGCTGTCCTCACACTAAACAGGTTAGAGCGAGGAGGGTGAGGGGAGAGGTGCGGGAGACGCACTCACTTGAGGAGCTCTGCGGTGTCGGAGTAGACGGCGTAGGCGGCCTTGCACGCCGGGCTCTCCGACTCCATGGCTATCCCGCACTCGACGAAGGACAAGACGGCTTCCAGGTACTTGAAAGCTTTCCCAACCTTGTCAGTCTGCAGAAGAACACGGGCACTGTCAGGCCCCCGGCTCTTCTACGCTTCCCCCCATTCTTCACTACAGCCTCCCTCAACGCGCTCAGTTCAACAGAGGCGAGAGACAGTGTGAGAATGTACGTTAGCTCTGTCTTACCCACACATGCCCCTTAGCAAAAACTCACTAGGAAAAGGAAAATAATCCTGTATGAAGACTACTCTCTCAAAGCCTTACAGAGGGGCCGGCACTGTGGCAGAGCAGGTAAAGCTGCCACCTGTTTACCTCCCGGCTGCTCCTCTTCCGATCCAGCTCCCTACTAATGGCCTGAGAGAGCAGTAGAATATGGCCGAAATGCTTGGGCCCCTGCACCCACGTGGGAGACTTGGATGAAGCCCTTCGAGGTTTTTTTTTTTTTTTTTTTTTTTTTTTTGGACAGGCAGAGTTAGTGAGAGAGAGACAGAGAGGCAGAGAGAAGGGTCTTCCTTTTCTGTTGCTTCACCCCCCCAAATGGCCGCCACGGCCAGCGTGCTGCGCCAGGAGCCAGGTGCTTCTTCCTGGTTTCCCATGCGGGTGCAGGGCTCAAGCACTTGGGTCATCCTCCACTGCACTCCCAGGCCACAGCAGAGAGCTGGACTGGAAGAGGAGCAACCGGGACAGAATCCGGCGCCCCAACTGGGACTAGAACCTGGTATGCCGGCGCTATAGGTGGAGGATTAGCATAGTGAGCCACAGCACTGGCCAGCCCTTTGCTCTTGACTTTGGATTGACCAGCTTTGGCCCTTGCAGCCATTTGGGGAGTGAGATAGAAGACCTTTCTCTGTGTCTCCCTCTCTGTAGCTCTAACCTCTCAAATAAATAAATAAATAAAAATCTAAAAAAACAAAAAAAAAAAACCAAAAAAAAAACCCTACCAAATAGACAAGATACCTTATGGAAGTAAAGCATTAATAAGCACAACAGTCCCCCAGACAGTACCATGCATTCACATAGTCTATAACTTTCTTGAGAAAGAGATTGTTCTGCACATCCAGCGCAGTATGTTTTCTGAGCAGCTCAGATAAAAGACCTAACAGCCACCTTTTAATGCATTTGAGACCTCACACATTAATCTCCTTTGGTGTCTAAGTTTAGTCAAGGCTATCCCCCCTGGGCCAAGGGATATAGTTTCAGTGAAATCAGATACTGTGGTCACCTTAAACTGGAATACACATTTGAACCCTTAATATGCTTCTCACTGAAGACAAATGACTAGTTCAATGAATGAGATCAGCTATAATGTGCAACTCACTTTTCTCTATATGTGAGAGCAACTGATTAACACAAAACACATAAGCCTGTATTTTCTGCTGGTGCTGTCAATTTGATACGTTCAAAAAGGATGAAAACAGTAAAGATGTTAAGTAGACTATAAGGAGATGGTGACAGGTCAGCCAAGAGATGGTTGAGGCTGCAAGTTAATTTACAGTTCACAGGAGAGAAGCAGAGAAAATTCTTCCCTTTGGCAAGCTGACAATAATCACCGGCATGCATCCTGCTCCTGTACTTTAAGGGAATGGGGTGAATGGGGCTGCTGAATATACACCCCTAACGTGGGATCTTCAAACATTCATGGAAATGTGTATTTGAAAAGCTATGCATGCATTTCAAATATTTTTAAATATAAAAAATAGTTTGAGAGGCCAAGAGACAGAGAGAGATCTCTCACTGAATGGCTCACTCCCCAAATGACCAGGAGTGGGAACTGAATCCAGAGCAGACAGCTACGAATGGAGCCAGGATTCAAACCCAAGCACTCGGATATGAGATGCAGTTGTACCAACTGCTATCTTACCTGTAGTGCTACACTCCAGCCCCTAAACAACTTAATTCAAAAAAAAAATTTTTTTAAGAGAACTCAGGCTCAGAAGATTAGTGACAGAAAGAATAAAAATCAAATTAACATGCCCCAGTTAATCAGCAGTATAGGACACAATTGGATTGCCTCACTAATGGGAATCCAATCCTTCAAATTTGCTTATCTAAGACCATCTTTTGCAGAATTTTCAAAATAAATATTAGCCTTAAGGCAGAAACCAAAGAAACTGCAATGTACCGTGGCAATTTGACTATCTCCACTTTCTAGAGATGTAAGTATTTTATAAAGCTACCAATGATAATAATCTTGTGACAAATCTGTATATCTCCTGAAATAGTGCCAAAATAGTGGGGTTCTAATGTCTCTACTCAACAATGAACATAACCTGGAAATACAGTCCTCTGTTCTTGGTAGTGTGCCGTCTGAAATGCAAAATGTACCTCTTTGGAGACACTATACAATTAAGGGGACTACTATGGAAAAGGCGGGCCACAGGGTTATTACCCAAACTGGCATGTTTTAAGAGCACAGAGGGGTATATGAGGAGTCTTAATGGAAAATTATGTATTAGGAAAAAACTAAGCACGGCTTTCAAAAAATTTTACACCAAAACAACAAACTTTGATTCCACTTTCCATAAACTTTAAAAAGCAGTTTGATAATTTCTTATTAAAATGGGATGCCACCAACTTGAAACCAGGGCCATTCTGGTACACTGGTTTGTATAGCCTCTTTGGGCAACGAAAAAGAAAATATGCATATGTATAGGTTAAAAACAAAAGAAAGTTCCCTGGAGCTAATCTTACATGTTTGAACAATGAGGGTATCTACTGCTGAAAGTCCGATGACAAAATCTTAGATACCTGACTTACAGTGCTCAATATATACTCAGTTCCAACAACTTATACGGTTCCAAAGACGATCTTGCACGGTTGGAAGGGTGGAGTTAAGTGTGCCATTGCTTGGAGCAGTCTTAATCTGACGGAGGTCATTCAGGTACAGGGTAGCTTTTGGAAGAGGCCTAGAGTGAATTATTTTCTGTACCCCTCTATAGCATGCAGCATGGCAGGCTATCAGTAAGCCTTCTGCTCAATGATGCGGACCTGAAGGGTCTCAGTTCACCCCTCCTAAGCCTGTCTGAAAACAGGGGCATCACCGCAGATCGCTGAGGCGTCCCAGGCCAGGATCTCCACAGAGCACCACAGGTAGTGACATCTGGGGATTGCAGAGGGGGAGCGCTCCAGAACACCTGGCGAGGTTGGTATGTGGGAGAAAAAGGGAATCAGCGCCTCTCTCCCATGGGACCGAAGTCCCACACACAGCTTTCCAGGGAGTATGGCACATCTGCAGGGGATTAGGTTTGGGGAAGACGTCCAGTACATAAAAGCCCCAGAGCTGTAGATGTTTAAGTAAACAAAGGGTAGGCATGATCTCATCATACTACAGGACAGGTGTAAATGCACACTTAATTATGTCTACAATTAACAAGAAAATCATCACCTTCCAGAAAGTTCAAAAGCATGTTTACCAACAGTGCAATCATCAGCTTCAACTTCAAATTTCAACTAACAAAGGCCTTCAGGTTAGTCTCTCGAGGTTGTGAAGAGAGTTTTGGGGTGCAAACAGATTTCCTTGATTGGTGAAGTGTTTCAGGTTGAACACAAATTGACTCAACCAGCAGAACTCACTACCACATCCGACAAAATGCACTCAGGTGTAAAATCACCAGGTGGATTACTTCCACGTGTTTAGATACAAAAGTTGTGACAAGACACTTGGCATAACTGCCCACGGTCAGACAATCAATGGAGCCTAAAAAGAACTCCACAAAAAGACCTCTTACTACTTGGTCACCAAGATCCCGGTTGTCCTCCTTACGCTGTAGGCCCCCACTCCCCATATTTAATTAGAAAGCATTCTACCCGAGGGGTAAAGAGCCATGACTGACCATTGTCTCTGCTTTGTCCTTCAACTTTTTGGCTTCCTTCATGTGAAAATCAGCTTGTTGTCTGAAAAAGGAAAAATGAAGGGTGGATCTGAAATTACTAGGTGCAGGCAGATAGCGAAAGATGCCAAGGGGGCCGGGGCCGGGGGTGCGGAGAGGGTCAGTGAAGACAGAAGGGCGTGGGTGGGGCGGGGGGCAGGGGGGCAGGGGGGCAGGGGATGGGAGAGAGAGGCCGGGGGAAGCACCCGCAGTGGTACCTGTTGCGCTTCACTTGAGGCCTCCCTGGTTTAGAGTTACCATTTGGCAAAGAAGGCACGGGGAAGGGATTTGCAGCATCCCCAGAAGCTCCCTGTGAAAAACCATTCCTCGGATTACACTCTGACCTATGAGCTCACTGTCCTCAAAGTGCCGTCCCCGTGAGGGCCCAACGCAGGAGTTCAGAGAGCAGCGCATTAGGTGCTGCCCGGTGCAGTGCGGCCAAACGCGCGCCCAGCCAGGCCAACGGCAGCCACGCTCTCATCTTACTGCGGACTCGGACAGACATGAAGTCAAGAATGTCCCTGAGAGGAGGGGACGCTTCTCGGGCAACACCCCACCCCCAGTTAACAAAAGGGGTTATTGGTTTCCGCTGTGACTGCTAACACAGACTCCGAGATCATGTAAAGCGGGCACAGCACCTGACAGATCAGTACACAAATCTAGTCCGCCTTTTTACCACTAAATCATTTTAGGAAATGACCTCCATTTTTTAAGTCATATTAACTACATTTGACTTTCCCTCCAAAAAGTGAAACTTTTAAACACAAACAAGGCAGTCCTGCCTTATTAAAGGGATGGACAGCTCTGCTGGACTATCACTAGGAACCAACCTCATTTGAGAACTCGACGAACAGACAGCCAGGCTGCCCCATTCCCGCCCAGCGCACGCCCAGCTCACCTTGTGCTCCACAGCGCCTCCACAGCCCTTCCCCGGTACTTTTCTGTGCTTGACGACGGAAGAGTCTTTATGGCTGCTCTTGGTACTACTGGCACTTTTGTGAGGGTCTGAGCCACAGCTGTCCGTTTCCTGCCTGGACCTCTTGTGTGCAGGCTTCGTTGGCTTCTGGGAGGAGGAGGAGGAGGAGGAGGAGGAGGAGGAAGAAGACGAGGACGAGGAGGACGAGGACACAGGTGGAGGGGGAGGCATCTCCTTCTTTGAGGGCTCTGAGGAGGGCCTGGGTATCCTGGAGCAAAGCATCACACAAAGGTAAGTTGAGGCAAAACACAAATCACACAGCTCAGTGCTCTAGTTATAAAAGGACAAGATGGCTGCTGGCATGAAAGGTTGAAGGTCACACAGCAGGAAAGCATGTAAGAAGGTCCAATTCAGGACTTCTGGTGCCTTTGACAAATGTAGCCCTATTCATTAGCAAAAACCAAGCTGCCTGATTTCTCAGGAAGCTTGCAGACTCTGCCAGCAGTGCTAACCGGCCCCAACTCTGGCCTCAGCTGCCCCTCAACTTGGAGCTTTGTCTGTCCTCTGACAAGCAGGCAGGCTCGGCGACATCTCTGCATCTGACACTTTGGTCTCTCTCTCCCCCTCTCATCTCTGTTGGCTTCCACATGGTAACACTATGCACTTGTTTTTGCCAGATCATCTTGGGAAGCAATTTTCCAAACAAATACCAGAGTAAATGACAGCTACCCCTCAGCTCACAGCAGACACCGCGTGTCCTGTAAAGTCTTAACTCTGAAAGAGCAAGCGCTAGACTCGGACTCCTGAAGTCCAATCTTGGCTTCAGCAATCAGAGAGAACCTGCAACCTTGGACAAGACATTTTCTTTCTCTGTGCCTCTGTTTCCAAGTCTTCAAAGAAAGCATAACAGTGTGTTTATTTTTTAATTTTCCTTTAGAAAAAAGATCCCAGATGTTTAGGAAATTTTTCATAGTGAAAATGCTTATAAGATCCCTAAATCTGATGCCAAATGAACTGATTCCCATAAGGTCCTCATGGATGAAAACAATACGAGGGGGCTGGTGCTGTGGCGCAGCAGGTTAATGCCCTGGCCTGAAGCCCAGCATCCCATATGGGTGCCAGTTCAAGACTGGCTGCTCCACTTCCCATCTAGCTCTCTGCTATGGCCTGGGATAGCAGTAGAAAATGGCCCAGGTCCTTGGGCCCCTGAACCCGCTTGGGAGACCCGGAAGAAGCTCCTGGCTTCAGATTAGCACAGCTCCGGCCATTGCGGCCAACTGGGGAATGAACCAGCAGATGGAAGACCTCTCTCCCTCTCTCTGCCTCTCTTCTCTCTGTGTAACTCTTTCAAGTAAAATAAATAAATATTAAAAAAAAAACCATGAAACACACTTAGCCCATCCCCAAAATGGGCCAGAATGAATTTATTAAACTATCGACTTTACTGTAGAAGACAAACTTCCCCGTGTCAGGACCTGAGAAGATTACAGCCTTGTGGGGCTGCCCCTCACCTAGATACTCACTTTGTTTTAGAAGATTCTCTGTGGGAGGATGAGGATGAAGAGGACTGGGGTTTGACTTCTTTCTCCAGTCTGATTCTCTTGTTATCGTAGTCTTTTTCTGCTTCGCCCTATTATTATGGTATAATAAGCAAAGAGTGTTACAAGCGTAACTGCATAGGCAAAATAGAAAACTGAAAAGGCAAAGAGAGTCCTTTTGGTTTTTGGAGATGTCCATGTACACGCAGCAACCTTATCATCAGTACTCAGTGGGAGTGTGGGATTAGGGGTGGGATGGACAGTCCATGTGGAAAGACTTGCCCGGGCTCAGGACGGTGGGCGTCAAAAACAACAGCTGACAAGAAAGCAGACACTGTCACATCACTGATGGCTTTCCACACGTGAAGGAATCAACAGAACACCGAGATGCTTTTCAAGTAACACGCATCACACCTGAGGTCACCCCTTGCCCTGCTTCTTTCAAGAGCCATGCACTTACACCCACCAAGTTATTGCTTGTATCATATCAAAGTGGACTACTGAAAGCTCATTTTTCACTAGAAGTAAGTATATTCCTGGAAAAGAGGCTACAAAATCCTCTGGACATCTTACAGAAAAGCCTGCAAAGGCACACCAGATAAAAACAGCCTCTCTGGGATTCTTCCTCCTCCCCCTCCACCCGGCCCCACATCATTTTCACATGTCTCCCAACATATACACAGACATACAGTCTTATTTTTCAAAATACTGGATAAACAAAGGGCTATAAATATGATTTTAATGGGATGAAGAAGAGGAAAGCAATCTGTAACAACAGGACTTAAGTACCTCAAAAACACCTACTTATACCAACTACAGCCCTAAATAAATGCACTTAATAATAAAAAGAACAATGAGTTCTTCATGGCCAAAGTCTTTTTCACCATCCATGTCAACGTTACAAGAGATCTAACAGACCCCACACTGGCTCCTTGCACTGGTCTGGGTTCTGGAAGGAAGAGCCCACCTTCTCTCTGGCTGGTGGCAGTGAAGGGGCAGGGGGCAGGCCTTCACTTAGCTCTCATGCGCATTTAGAATGAGACTCCAGAGCTAGAAAGCGGGACGCCGCCGGTCAATCTAGGACTGATCCCTAGATCCCTAACAAATCTAAAATCCTCTCTTAAGCTATAAAGGCAAACTCAGTTTTCAAATTCACTGATGGTGAGAGGCCTCAGTTTTTACCACGTCCTCTTCTCTGAGCTCTGTGTTTCTCCAAGGAAATGGAATAAGTTAAGATGTATAGGCTTGGGACAACTGTACCCCAAACCAGAGTGCCTGGATTTGAGCCTCTGTTCCACTCTCAATTCCAGCTCTGCTAATGTGCACCCTGGAAAGACACAGATGGTTCAAGGACTTTGGCCTGTCACCCACAGGTTGAGTACCTGGTTCCTAGCTTTGGCGCCAGACCTCAGTTGAGTATCCGGCTCCTAGCTTTGGATTGGCCCAGCCCTGCCTATTGTAGGCATTTGAAGATTGAACCAGTTGACAGGAGATCTCTCTCTCTTTCTCCTTCAATTAAGATGAAAATAAATAAAAGAGAGACAGCACTCGATGGCTCACTCTACAAATGTTCACAACAGTTGGGGTTGAGCCAGAACCAGGAACTCAGTCTCCTATGTGGATGGCAGGAATCCAATTCTACAAAATCACTTAGGCCAAAAGTCCAACCCCAATATTTATTCTGATTAAATGTTGAAGTGATATGTTTTTCATTTGCTATTCATGTATTTATTATTTCTATCTATCTGACAGACAGACACGGATAGAGACAAGATCGTCCATCACTCCTCAAATGTCCACCACAGCTTGGTCTGGACCAGGTGGAAACCAGGAACTCAATCTGGGTCCCCCATGTGGATGGTAGGGACCCAAGCACCACCTGCTGCCTCCTGGGGTTTGGATTAGCAGGAGGCTGGAATGATAGGCAGAACCAGGACTTGAAACCAGCAGTCTGATTGAAGAGATATTTTAGAAACTAAGTAAAATTACTTCTGAAATTATTACTAGTAGTTTTCTTCTCCCAGAAAACATTCAGAATTACAGATGTAGCTCACATTGTATTTCTACTGAACAACTCTGTTCTCCACAACTTAAGTTGATCTGCAAATTGGGCTCTGAACTTCCACTAACCCAATGCAAAGATGGAATAATTCATATATAAGTGGATAATACAAAAAATCAGTTACTCAGAAACATAACCACTCATTATAGGAAACGAGGGAAAACGTATCTTGAGGAATCTAATAAGGAGGTAACATGTGAGGTAAGTAAGCGTGTCCTAAACCCACAACTAAAATACAACAGGAAATTGCACACAGCTGTTTCTCCAGGCGCACAATTCAGAAGTGAAAGGTGCGGGGACATGCTGTGAGAAGCTTGCAGGACCACTGTGACGGGCTCTGCCCAGCACACAGCCCTCTGCTCCCCAACTCATGGGTCCAGCACTGGAGTGGAATGGTGAGGGAGAAAAAACAAATCAGATGAAAATGATGGGCTTCAACAGGAACCTTACCACTGCATGGTAATCCCCATAACCATGCCCAGTGTACCCTGGCACTCAAGGGCTCAGTGAATTAAGTTTTTGATTAAAGGCTGGACACCTAGCCTGGCAAACAAACTATGCTGGAAGATGGGACATCTGAGTTTCAGAAAAGTCAAAATTAGCTAAAATATCCACATGGCTGTGAGCTTGTACTTGAGGCAGTAAAATAGGCTTTCACTAGGAGGAGTCTGCAGCAGTTTCACGACACACAGTGGGCCCCAAGGCAAAACTGAGAATACATCATCCACAAGGTCATTTTGTAAAGAAAACCACCAAGTCCACAGGCAGAATGAGAGGTAATTTTTGTTTGTGTATTTCATGTTGCTTAGGACATGCTCGTTACGGCTATAAACCCAAGTGGCAGACCTTGTAAACCACACATGCAAATAAGGTTCACAGTGAGTCAGCCCTCACAAACCGGTTATGACTGGCCTGTGCCAATCCAGCGACCTGAGAGAACAGCCAGCAACAGACAAGAAACCACCAGACACTGCCTGCCACTCTGGCTTTAATGAGAGGGTTGGCACTTACGGAAAGAATGTGCTTTATGCTGATACCTAACAACTTGGGAGCAGATAATGTTCTAGAAGCTAGTAGAAAGGAAACCATCATATTCAATCAAGCCAGCGTGCCCTTGTGCCGATTACGCATCACCCTGGGAGGCAGCCCTGCGGGCTCGAGTGCTGGATTTGTTTTGCACACTGTGCAGCTGGAACCCTGTCATCGCCTGTCTGGAACAGACACTGAGGCTTCCCCAGGGCAGGCACTCAGGCTCTGTCCGTTGGCACAGAAATCAATCTTAGCAGCTGAGGGCCCTGGAAGCAGGGCCACACTGCAGCTTTCAGTGGAAGGCCTTAGGACAGGGCCATAAAGTGAAAGCCACACACTACTGGGTGACAGGAAAGGCAGATTTGAATTCTAAGAACAAGGCCCCTGAAAAATAAGAGGCACAGTGGTCTAAAGCCATGGGAAAACCTTATGAGAGCCATGCACTCTTTCCTCATGAGGAAAAAGATGTCCCTTTGCTTTGTGACTTATCCCCAGGTCACCCCCACCTCAGGGAATCCGGTCTAAAGCCTGGGTTTCAGAAATTCTTTATTCATAAGGATAAGCCTCAGTGATACCTGCATCAACCACAAAACGAGGCTGCCGGCTGCTGATCTGGGCCTAACCGACTTGTTTGCTCTTCTTAACCTGTTGGGTCAGGCAGCCACGGACCATTTGCCAAATGCTGCTCCACCTACAGAGCCCAGCAAAAGGGCAGGAACAAAGACCATAAAAGGAAGAGAGGGGCCCCTTCCAGGCCTAGCTGGCCTGTAGGGAGATGCCTCCAAGGCAGCCTGAGACCCACCCCAGCACGGGTTCAACCCCAGACAGCTGCTTATAGGTAGCAGGGGAAAATGAAGGTGGCTTCTTCCACATCTGATACTTACTTTGGGCCACAGATTTTTCTAACTGAATGAAAGGTATTGTCCACAGCACCTTTGTGATAGGGGTGGGATTGCTGGGAGGGAGGAGGAGAAGGCGGGAGCGTCTGAAAGGGAAATGAAAGTAGAGGAGGACTGTGTGGGGGCAGGCTGGAGGCAAGGGAGAAACAGAGCCCGGAAGGACACCACAACTGCCCGTCAGAACCCAGTCTTGAACTCTGACCTTCTGCCTTGCATGCAGAACACATGGGAAAACTCGCTGGGCTGGGAGAAGGCACGCTTGGACCTTCTGGATCTCATCTATAAAAGGCAGTGGCTGAACCACTCTCAGCTAAGATTCTTTTAACACGCACAGTCTGAGACTCTATTGTCTTCCCCAGAGAGAAGCTAATGAGCTTGAGAACTTCTGAGCGTAAGACAACCAGAAAATCAGCCTTCTGGGAAATTCGGGTACATCCCTGAGCTGTGCCAGCGAAGGAGCTTCAGTAAGGAACAGACACGTGGGACAGCCAGTCCAAGCATGCACCAAGCGCAGGGGCCGGGATTCCTGGAAAGGCAGCATGTGTCCACGGGAAGGGAAGGCCAGTCCGTGTTTCTCCTCCTCAGTGAGGGACTCAGGAATCAGGATGCCCGAAAACAGCCTTAGCTGCGGTGTGCACGTAGCAGCGATGCCCTTCCCAGGGGAGCCACCAGGCCTGACGACACTGGATCTAAGGGCTTTAGGAAATTACAAGGGACTCACTCTCAAGCCCTAGTGTTTTGATGGGTAATGACGGGGGCTACTGATTTGGAGAAACCATCCCCAAAGAGACAGTGGGATCTTGGATGGAAGGAAAGACAGAAGCGAGCGCCCCCACCAGGCAGGAGGGGCATTTTCCCATCTGCACCGTAACTTCCCTCCTCACTCCAGAGCACAGGCAGAAGCGAGGGCACTTACGTTTGCTCTTCAAAATGTTAAAGTGTCTTGGTCAGTAAAACAAGTAATTTAGAAAAATGAAAGACTGGGATGTACGTTTTGTTCAGTTATTTATCTAAGTGGTTTTCAAGACAGACTATGCATTTATTTGAAATGTATATTATATGCAACAACGCCTGGAAGGCCACACAGCTCCCACATGCAGCTTGGGGCATGTCAGGGTCATTTTAGAATGCTCGCAAGTGGCACCAGTCTGACTGTGTACTATATTGTGACCCTCAACATCAACATTTCTTTCAAATTTGGAAATTTAACAATTACATAAATAAAATAAAGTTGGAATTATAAATTCCAATAAGATCAATACAATTTAGTGTTTTACATAAGGAGCACTATGCAAGTTTAAGACTATATACCAGGGCTGGTATTGTGGTGCAGTGGGTTACAGCCCTAGTCTGCAGTGCTAGCATCCCATATGGGCGCCAGTTCTAGTCCCAGCTGCTCCTCTTCTGATCCAGCTCTCTGCTAATGGCCTGGGAAAGCAGAAGATGGCCCCACGTCCCTGGGCCCCTGCACCCACATGGGAGACTTGGAAGAAGCTCCTGGCTCCTGGCTTCGGATTGGTGCAGCTCTGGCCATTGCAGTCATTTGGGGAGTGAACCAGAGGAATGGAAGACTTCTCTCTCTGACTCTACCTCTCTGTGTAACTCTGTCTTTCAAATAAATAAAATAATTCCAAAAAAAAAAAAAAAAGACAACTATACACCATTGCAATTTTCACCACATGCTTTTCAGTCAAAAATTACTCCAAGGCTATTTAAACCCTTTGAAAATATCTGTTAAGTTTTGTACCAGGAGAGGGACAAGACTACAAAGTCTTTAAATGAAAACACTAAGTTTCATTCATGTGAAGAATCAAGCACACTCCTGAAGGTCTCCCTGTATCCTGAGAGAATTTTGTTTACACACTCAAAATGAAGTGAAAGAAATCCTCACTATCAAACTTCAGGGAAAGTATCCAAGCTTTAAAAAGATCACAGCTCTGCCTCCGCCACGGAGGGCCACGACCCCTGCGAGGTTGCCCACTGGAGACATCACACATGTCAGAGGGCTGGAGCCCAGGAGGCCTGAACAAGCAACAGGGCTACTGATGAGGAGAGGCAGACAGGGAAGGGCTCAGAATCAGTGCGTTCACTATTCCTCACCTGGAATCCAGCAGGAAGAGGAAGAATGAAAACAAAACAAACAAACACAAACAAAAAACATGTGAGTCCCTGCTCGTGAAATTAGCGTCAGCTGACCGGTTCTCATATTCATTTGGAAGCTTCTAAGAAATGTTTTAACTAAAGGTATAATTCAGACAGGGAATTCCTGGTTGCCTGGATACATGATTGCAGCACACCTGAGGAATTCTGGACCCCACCCCGCAAAGATTGCTTCTTGCATGATCCGGCCCTGTAATGAGGTTCCACTGCAGTGCTTCCCAGCCCTGCTAGGCCTTAGGACCGCCTAGAGAATTTCAGAAATACCAAGACGGGTGGGAAGGGCATGCCTATATTTTGCCATCAGTGCCTAGGCTCTCCAGGTGACCATAATACAGCAGATGTTTGGAACCAAAAGCCAGACTCCAATCCCATTGGTCCCATGTCCTCAGACTGTGTCCCGGGCCAGATCGCCCAGCTGCTTGCACAGAGAGGAAGCAAGCATTGTTTCTCCATGCTGTAAACACAGAGATAAATACCTGCCCTGGCAGAGCTCAGCAGAAACCTGGGAATGGCTTTTAAAGGGCCCAGTTCTTAGAGACAACAGGGAGAGCTAGGAGTTTCCCTTTCTAGAGCCATAAGCAACACTTGGATAGTTGCACGGGGTGGGAAGAGGGGGAGGGACTGGGATCAGTAACTCTCCAGGACATCTTCCGATTTCTAAACATTTCTACTTGGTAAGTAAGCATTTCAGAAGTCAGTACTTCCCAGCAATTTCAGGAGGCCAGCCCTGGAGACCACGTCAGACTGCGGCAGCTGGGAGGCACAGGCAGTGTGCGAGTGTACGGGTCTGTTTGACATTTCTTTGCGCACGTTAAACACAGGTTAGGTTTCCTCACCAGGTCCATCACAGTTTTACCCATAAAGTTTTGTACTCTATACAGAAACTCACTCACTCACTCACTCACTCGCCTTCTCCTACCTCACCCAGTAGCGTGTGATCCCACTCCTTGGTGTGCCTGCTGCAGAGGTGTGGCTATCACACCCTCGTGTCTCCTGCGACAAGGCTCACGAGAAAACGGCCACCCTTCACTCCCTTCTCAGAGGTGACGGACTTAGGATCACTTTCCCTTCGCTATTCCAAGTTTAAACTTCCACAGCGGCCTAAGAAGCTTTTCATAGACTTATAAGAGTGTTAAAAATTGTATTCAGAGTACTGGCCCATCGGCTCTGAATAATGGGCAGGCTGGCTTGGGAAAGCCACTGGGGAGCAACTCACTAATCCTCCATATGAAGAAGCACAAATAGATCAAGAGCTCAGTGCTTCAGATTAAGGGGAGGAAGCAGAATGTCCAAACAGAGCTACACCCATGTGCTAGAAGGTTTAAATACTACAGGACATTTTTTCTTTACTATGTCCATTCCTTAAGTGAAACTTCCAAAAAATTGTAATAAATGACAGATGTCCCATGCTTTGCAATGGAGCATACTGCCTGTATTACTTCACAACATACACTAACATACATTTTATAGCTCTAATGAGGTGCTTCATGGTCATGAGATAAAACATGGATGCAATATTAGTACTTAAAAAGATGATACTAGAGGAATGAAACTTGTATAGAACAGTTCTTTAAGTTATTCAGATTAACACTTCAATTCATGTAAGGTCTTCATTTTTAGGGCAAAACCTAATGGGCTAATGGGTAAATACCAATGTTTCCAGCATTCACAAAACTGTACCCAGAACAGTGACAGTGTCCCTGGAGAAGCTGCCCTTCCCAATGACTGCCTTGCAGAATCCAACCTAGCAGACAGCTGAGGGACCTAGCACTTTGCTCACCTGCATCTGCAGGATGGCAAGCACCCAGGACCACACAGTCACCAGGGGAGAAGGCGCACACTCCGCCATCTCCCGGAAACAAAGATTTCCAGGCTCTTCAAAGACAGCTCTGAGCCAGGTTTAAATCAAGCACCAAGCACAGACAGCGCAAAGTCCACACAGGGCCTCCAGCACTGGGTGGGAGGCTGGGCTGCCCACACTCACCTTCCTCTTTTTGGCCAACTTGCAAGAGGGGTCGGAGCTTTTCTTCTCGGAGTCTTGCTTCCTCCCAGCAGGCAGCTGTTTGTCCTCGGGTTTCTTTTGGCGGCTGCCCTTGCCAGGCGGGTGGGGTATGCGTGTAAGAAGGTCCAAGGTGATCTTCACCATCAGGCTTTGTGGGAGAGGAGGGTCCCTGAGCGGCGAGAGCAACTTGGTGTCTCTCAAAGGCACCGGGAGTTTGTCTCTGCGGCCATCCTCCTGGACGACCACAGCCTGCCGGCAGCCACTAGTCCTGGCGCCGCTGCCGCTGGGGGGCACACCTTGGCTCTGTGCCAAGGGAACAAGAGCTAAGGGTTCGGGGCTCCGGGCCTCTGCATGTTCCTTTGTGGGTTCCCGGCCCGCAGGCGCCTTGCAGGGGGCCGGTGGCGGGGGGCTCTTGTGTTTTTTCCGCTCACCGGGGGTGGGAACAGCAGGCTTGGACTCTCGGCCAGCCCCAGAGCGTGGCCTGCCTTTCGTCTTCACTTTAGGCTTGTCCTTGGCGGTCTGCTGCACAGAGTCCAGGGCCCGTCCTGGCTCACTTTCCACCTGCAGGCCAGCCTGCGAGTGGGCCTGGCCAGCAACTTTGGCGGGCTTTTTGGGTTGTTTGGTTCCAAGGGTTTGCCTCAGCAAAGGTTCCTGGGGTGCAGGTGACTTCTGGCAGCTTCTCTTTCCAGAGTGAGAGCCTTCGGGAGGGATCCGGGGGGCTTTGCTGGAGTTCTTGGCGGTTGGATCTTTGGGGTCAGCATGTTCCTGCCCTGTTGTGCCGCTGTCACTGCCGCCCTTGCCCTCCTGGTGTCGGCGCACGGGCTCTGGGCGCCCGAGGCCTTCAGGGAGCGCTGCTGGCTGGCTCACTTTGGTCAACCAGTTGTCCAACTGCCATTTGTTGGTTGTTGGAGGCTCTGGCTAAAAAATAAGGAAACACAGAGAAGACCAATGATGAGAAACTCTTCTTTTTTGTGAGTCATTTGGTTATACAGAATTGTCCTGGGGAGAGGAATTATTTCGAACCTAAGAATTTAGGTTCATGGGGCCCGTGCTGTGGCGCAGTGGGTTAAAGCCCTGGCCTGAAGTCCTGGCATCCCATATGGGTGCCGGTTCTAGTCCCGGCTGCTCCTCTTCCCGTTCAGCTCTCTGCTATGGCCTGGGATAGCAGTAGAAGATGGCCCAAGTCCTTGGGCCCCTGTACCCATGTGGGAGACCCGGAGGAGGCTCCTGGCTTTGTATCAGTACAGCTCCGGCCATCGTGGCCATCTGGGGAGTGAACCAGCGGAAGGAAGACCTCTCTCTCTCTGTCTCTACCTCTCTCTGTAACTCTTTCAAATAAATAAAATAAATCTTAAAAAAAAAAAAAAAGAATTTAGGTTCTGGGGCCAGTTTTGTGGCCAGGAAGTAAGCCACAGCCTGCAAGGACAGGGGCATCCCAAAAGATCATTGGTTCCAGCCCCGGCTGCTCCACTACCAATCCAACTCCCTGCTAATGGGTGTGGGAATACAGATGATGGCCCATGTGCTTGGGTCCCTGACACCACAGTGGGAGACCAGGATGGAGCTCTTGGCTTCAGCTTGGTCCAGCCTTCACTTCTGGACCACCAGGTGAGTGAACCAGAGGATAGAAGATTTCTCCATGTCACCCCCACCCCTGCACTGTTAACTCTCCTGTTCAAAGGACAAAATAAATGTCTAAAAAATTTTTTTAGGTTCTATTTATTCTCCTCCAATCACAGGTCAGATTCTGCAATAATCAACTGTGAAAACACTTCATTTTGGGAATTCTGTTGTAGTAGATATTGACTAATAGCCATAGACAACTACTGAGAATGTTGGTAGTATGAACATTTTGTTCCAATGGTACAGTATGAACAGAGTTGACACATTTTAGCCAACTGTTCTAGTAGTTGGCAAAACAGTGCTGGTAAAATGCTCTATTACAGAGAATAATAAGGGAAATGAGTAACAGGAACTCTTATCAAGGACTTTGAGAAGGTGGCTAGTAAATACACTACGTTTAGTGATTAGCAACAGATGCCATGTTTTGTCTCTTATTTTGACATCCTTTTCAACTGAAAAAGACTTTTTCAAGGATTTCATTTCTCTTATGTACTTAAGAATGTTACATTTGTGACATGGCTCTATCAGTGTATCATTGATATGTAATGATTTTCAAATTTTACACATTGATTTTTTAAAAAAAGATGTCAAGTGAGGCCACATTAGCCAAATACCAGCTCCACTTACAGTCTTTAAAAGCCAGACATTGAGTGTCTTGTTGCAGGTAACCTGGTCTGAAGCTGCACCTGTGTCTCCACAACAGAAACAGACTTTCCAGAGCACATGCTGACCACAGTGAGATTACACTGATTACCTGAACAACTGATTCCGCAAATAAACAGAAGTGCCTAACTTCACTCTTGTTACTTAAGCCATTGTTGCTAAATCAACTATTGATGCATCGCATCATTCTCCCACAAGGATCTCAGATCTTAACAGAACAGAGACCTCTACATCTCCAAGATCCACTGCTTTGTCTTGCTCTCAGTGCTATACGAGATACCTGAGCATTCCTGTGGGTGCACTGCTATGTATATGAATTTTACCTCACAGAGAAGAATATTAGTGTCCAACAGGGTAAATGATGACTATACTTTAAGGGCTACGTCGCTGGCTTATTGCTTATGTTCCATTCTGACAGGTGGTTTGTATGAATGACTAAAACTTATACACAACACACTAAGAAGACTGCTGGAAGACTTCACATGGGAATTAACTGATTGTAGATAAGGAAACCACTACAGTAGATGGAGACTTTTAAGAGTAAGATTACTGACACATTTTCCAAGTAGTATAATCCAATATTTTGACTCTTCAACACATGCAATTCTAATAATACAAAAGTAAGAGAACAGCATGTAAAGGCTTTCTGGTCAGGAATAAAATGATCAAGTGGGTTCTTTGGGCTTAGTGTGACTATAACACAACAGAGCTAGGAAAATCTTTAAGAAATCTTCAGGGGGCCGGTGCCATGGCTCACTTGGCTAATCCTCCGCCTGCAGTGCCAGCATCCCAAATTGGCGCCAGGTTCTAGTACTGGTTGCTCCTCTTCCAGTCCAGCTCTCTGCTGTGGCCTGGGAGTGCAGTAGAGGATGGCCCAAGTGCTTGGGCCCCTGTACCCTCATGGGAGACCAGGAGGAAGCACCTGGCTCCTGGCTTCAGATCGGTGCAGCTCCGGCCGTAGTGGCCATTTAGGGGGTGAACCAACGGAAGGAAGACCTTTCTCCCTTTCTCTCTGTCTCTCTCTCACTGTCTAACTCTACCTGTCAAAAAAAAAAAAAAAAAAAAAGAAGAAGAAGAAAAGAAAGAATAAAGAAAAAAGAAAAAAAAAATCTTCGGACAGAAAGGTAGCTGTGTAATTCTTTCTTACCCCTTCTTTTACCTTACCACTGCTATGACAATGTATCTCCTTTCCAGCTTCCTACAATTGAACCAACTCTACACCCAAGCTCTCACTGAATTCCAGAACAGGAAGAGAGGGAAGAAGGAAACCACTATTATGTGCCAGGCACTTTGTCACATGTGATCCAAATCTGCATTCAATATTCTAACAGGGCAAGATGATAGCTAAGGGTAGAGAAAAGATTAGCAAACAATACATACTTGTCAAACATGATTTCCTTCAAGGACAGGAGGGTGTGGTGTACCAGTGATAAGCCAATGGGACAAGGCAGTAAGATGCGGCACATGCCAGTCGTGCTAGGAACTCAACCCCTCACGCCCTTCCGCAGGAAAGGTTAGGTTGCACCCCAGCCACTGGCATGTTCTTTAAAAGAGTACTTCTGAGTGAGCCAAAAAGGCAAGACATTCCCAGTATAAGTAACCCCCACAAACAGGGCAGTATTGTGATACTTTTAGTAGTCCCTAAAGGAATGTCCTGATTACAGAAATAAAACATTTACTTCTTCTGTGGTCCTAAAAATGTCCAGGAGAGAGGCCCACGGCCCAATTTCAGGGCAAAATGAAGTTGGTGAGCCTAGACAAGGGGAAAGGGTAGGGCACTCCTTTCTGTGTATCCAGTTAAATCTGCAGAATGGTTAACATCCTTTCAGGTCAGGTATGACTCAGATCCTACTGCATATGGGTCTAACTAAGAATAGACTTTAAAATGAATGTTAAGTAGATAAGCATCACATAGGATTCAGGGGTCTGACCCTTCTGCCTTTCCTCATTCCCTTCTATCTTCCCAGGACTGGTGGAATCCTTATCCAAAGATGGTATTAATATTTCACTTTTTGAAAAAAATATTCTAGAATATTCACATATACATAATGAGATATTTAAAGGATGGACAGGCCGGCGCCGTGGCTCAATAGGCTAATCCTCCGCCTGCGGCGCCGGCACCCCGGGTTCTAGTCCCAGTCAGGGTGCCGGATTCTATCCCGGTTGCTCCTCTTCCAGTCCAGCTCTCTGCTGTGGCCCAGGAGGGCAGTGGAGGATGGCCCAAGTCCTTGGGCCTGCACCCGCATGGGAGACCAGGAGGGAGCACCTGGCTCCTGGCTTCAGGTAAGCATGGTGCACCTGCCGCAGCAGCCATTGTGGGGTGAACCAATGGAAAAAGGAAGACCTTTCTCTCTCTCACTGTCTACTCTGCCTGTCAAAAAACAAAAAGGGGGCGGGGATGGACAAAAAGCTAAACACCAAGTTCATTTTTCTTTCATGCTGCATATGAATCTTGCACACAGGGCCTGAGAGTAACTTTACACAATGCCTATACAGTGCCTACATTTTGACTATAACCCATCACGTGAATCAGGTGTGCCATCATGCAGGTGCTCAAAAAGTTTCAGATTTTAGAACATTCTGGATTTGGGGATTAGGGATGCTCAACCTCTGTTGAAAATTCAAAGTAGAAAAAAATTTATAATTATTTTTGTTAATTGTTTTTAAAAAAATTATTTATTTATTTGAAAGGCAGAGTTACTGAGAGGCGGAGGCGGAGGCTG
Source organism: Oryctolagus cuniculus (assembly GCF_964237555.1). Lineage (NCBI taxonomy): Eukaryota > Metazoa > Chordata > Mammalia > Lagomorpha > Leporidae > Oryctolagus > Oryctolagus cuniculus. Next base: position 82,353,797 of record NC_091439.1, on the reverse strand, counting down.
AGAAAGAGGGGAGAAGGAGGGTAGGAGGGAGAGAGGGAGAGAGAGAAGTCATCTATCCACTGGTTCACTCCCCAAATGGCCACAAGGGCCAGAGCTGAACCGATCTGAAGCCAGGAGCTACGAGCTTCTTCTGGGTGTCTCATGCAGGAGGCAGGGACCCAAGGACTTGAACCACCTTGCACTGCTTTCCCAGGCCATAGCAGAGAGCTGGATCAGAAGAGGAGCAGCTGGGATCCGAACTGGCGCCCATATAGGACGCCGGCATTGCAGGTGGCAGTTTTACTCACTACGCCACAGGCCGCCTCCTGTTAATTGTTTTAATACATGTTTATACATATGTTTCTTTATTTCTCCAAATCTCTGAAACTGGCAAAAGTTAGTGTATTTTAGAATAAAGTATGGCTCTGAATAAGAACTTCTGAGCTATGTACAATATATAGCTATGTTTTCAGTAAAACCTCATAGTTTCCTTGTTAACATGCCTGGAAAATCAGTGGAATATTCCCAAAGTCTTTGGGCCCCTGCCACCTATAAGACAAGGAGGAGTTCTGGGCTCCTTGCTTTGGCCTGATCTAGTTTTGGCTGTTGTGGCCATTTGCAGACCCCTCCCTCCCTCCCTGCCTCCCCACCCCTCTATAACTTTTTGCCTTTCAAATAAATCAATCTTAAAAAATATTTTTTAAACACAAAGCATTAAAAATAAATGAAATAAAGAGTCAGGAAGATAAGGATGGTTTCTATGGCTGATTAAGGAATTCATGTTACTTACAACTGACATAAATGCAGATACAGTCAGCGGGGGGGGGGCAAAGCTTAATTAGAAACAAAAAAATAACAGAAAAATAGCTTCCAGGAGCCAGCCTGTGGCGTAGCCAGTAAAGCTGCTGCCTGTAGTACCGGCATCCCATATGGCACCAGTTCGAGTCCCAGTTGCTCCACTTCTGATCCAGCTCCGTGCTAATGCACCTGGGAAAGGAGCAGAAGATAGTGCAAGTCCTTGGGTCCTTGCATCTGCATGAGAGACCCAGAAGAAGCTCCTGGCTCTTGGCTTTGGTTCGGCCCAGCTTTGGTTGTTGTGGCCATTCGGGGAATGAACCAATGGATGGAAGACCTCTCTCCCTCCCTCTCTCTACTACTACTTCTCTGTAACTCTGCCTTTCAAATAAATAAAACTGAAAAAAAGTGTATGAGAAGATAAGTGTATATTAGGTCTTTAAAAAAAAAAAAGAAAAGAAAAAAGCTCCCAGAGTTAAATGGTTCAAAGTTTCAATTTTAGAACTACTTCTTTAGAGGCAAAAGAAAGCTATTAATCTTGCAGAGTTGTTTGGAAATAAGTCAAATAATTTACAACAGAGCTCTAAGAACCGACTATGCGAACAGTACAAGCTAGTTTACTATCAAATGCCTGAACAATCAATAGCTGAGAAAACTAAGCAGATTCCTAAATAACCAAGAATAGAATAATGTTTTCCAGACTTCACTTTTTCAAAGAGGAAGAAAAGTAGTTAAACACCTAATAAAAGTATAAAATCTAAGTAAAGACAAAATATTCCTTGTAAGATGAGTCTCAGTGCATACAACCATCTCAGAGCCTAGATTTGCAACTCACTACGGCAGTACAAATATCAGCTGCTTTTAGTGAAGTGGTTTTTTTTTTTGACAGGCAGAGTGGACAGTGAGAGAGAGAGAGACAGAGAGACAGAGAGAAAGGTCTTCCTTTGCCGTTGGTTCACCCTCCAATGGCCGCCGCAGCTGGCGCATCGCGCTGATCTGATGGCAGGAGCCAGGTACTTATCCTGGTCTCCCATGGGGTGCAGGGCCCAAGCACTTGGGCCATCCTCCATTGCACTCCCGGGCCACAGCAGAGAGCTGGCCTGGAAGAGAAGCAACCGGGACAGAATCTGGCGCCCCCACCGGGACTAGAACCCGTGTGCCAGTGTCGCAAGGCAGAGGATTAGCCTAGTAAGCCGCGGCGCCGGCCCAGTGAAGTGGTTTTTAAAAATAAAGATGGGAGCATTATTTTACACTGAAGAGGTCTTGATCCACTAACTCGTAGAGCAGTAGGACGTAACTACATCTAATAATTACAAACACCAAGATTAACATTTTGTTGTAACTTTCAACTATTCAGTCAAAACTGTACCATTTCCATTTTACTGGAGTTGAATTTTACTAAATAACTGAATTGGCCTTCAGAGATCAGTGACCTATCAAGTCTAGAGATTTTTCTATCTGAATACAATGACACATAAAGAGGAGGTCTTGACGACAGTGAACATCACACAGTCTGTGGGCACTGCATATTCACCATCCTTGTCCTGCAGGCATAGAAAAATTATTTCAACTGCAATTAGCTTCATACAATGAAACAAAGAGCCCTAGGAACAGAGTGGTTTCTAAAATGCAGAAGGCACGTCAACTGCACTTAATGTGAAGCCATTTCCACTCATTCCAAAAAATACTGGCACCTTCACTGTGCCAGACATAGATACACATCAAGCAAAAAATGACACCCATTTCATGCACTCCAGGCTCTCCCGTCTGCCTACGTGAATCACCAGAGCAGTCAGGTAAGGCTCTGGTGGGACTGCTTGTGTTCTCCACAGCAGGGGCAGAGAAAAATCTGATGCTTTTTAAATCAGAAAGCCTCGATTTCCTGGTGTTCTCTTCTTAAATGTGCAGAATAATCTCCTCTATGCAGCCGCTCTCATTCACAGAAAGGAAACGAGAATGCTTTCCCTTTTCAGTAGCACTTCTACCCTGTATAATTTTTACGCTAATATCCAAATTTTGAGGCTATTTGGTAACCTTGTTACTTGTTCTGTGCTCAACAATCCAGTAAATAGCATAAATTCTGTGGATAAATTTAGGGTATGAGAGGTTCAGTGTCACGGGTTTGCTCCTATTCACAGAATCTCCTTGGCATGGGTGACAGGAAACACAGATCTCCCTGTTCCACATGGGGCCCTGGCAAAATCACTTTGCCATCAATATAATGCATGGCTTTTAGTGATCCAAAAATAGAACTCCTGATGACTTATTTTGAGTTCATGTTCCTGCCCTCTGCTAAATCAAGCGCAACCCTTTTGCTTTAATTCATGCATCCTGAATTTCATCCCTCCCCAAAAAAACTCATTAATATTAAAATGCTAGCCTACTGAAAACAGGATTTCTTTCTCAAAAGACAGGAAGAGAAAATGATGTGCAGACATTCTCAATGAGTTTTCTTTCAGAGAAGAACCTATCATTTCGAACAGGAGACAGCAGACACCTCTCCCGGATTTCCACGACCAAGGGTTGGTCAGAATTAGGCACAGCAGAGCAGGGGCAGGAGAGCACTGCGCCGGGGCAAGGACTGCTCAGTCCCGGGGACGTCCGGGCCCACAGCACAGACTCTGGCGCAGAAGACAGAATGCTGCCACCTTGGATGGCCTTCTCCAGGGGGGCACGGTACCTCTGGAGCCGGGGTTTCAAGGGGCTCATTCTCTTCGCTGTCACTGGAACTGCTCTCACTCTCCGAGTCTGAGGAGCTGTCCGAGTCACTGCTGCTCTCCGACTCGGCACTACTGGAATGTGCTGATGCCACTGGCTGTGGAAGCGACTGGGGAGCACTGCAAAGCAACCAGAAGATAAAATTAGACACCCTGCGAGGTGGATTCCTTCCCACTTACCATCCCCTGCTCATTTTCTTGCTACTGGAAAGGAAGGGGTCAGTATTACCTAACACAACTAAACTGTCCTATCAGCCACAGGAGAGGCCTACAGTGTTTTAAAACACAGCAACAAAACAAAACAAAACAAAACAACACTTTTTAAAACAGTTCACCAGATAACTACAGAAAAAAGAAACGTGTGGATTGTTACCCTGAAGGACAAACCAAGTGTAATGTAAGGCAGAAGTGCACGGTACACAGGTAAGGTAGATGCTGGGTGCTTTATCTTGCAGGTTGGTGAGCCAGGGCCTGGGGTGGCTGGGCTGTCTTTCTAAGTAGAGTTTTATTAGAACACACCTACACCCATCCTCCTCTCGTATATAGTCTATGCCTGCTTTTGTAAGTTACAAAAGCTGAGTAGGGGAGCTGCAACTTAATGGCCCATGAGTTATACAGTACTTGCAGCTTAGAACTTTAAGTTTGCTGACCGCTGCTATAGATAACCTATAGAAATTAAGTTACAAAAGGAACGCCACAAAATTACAATCTCAGACCGGCACTGTGGCATAGTGGGTAGGACAGCCTCCTGCAGTGCCAGCATCCCATATGGGCGCCAGTTCGAGTCCCAGAACTCTACTTCCGATCCAGCTCACTCCTGTGGCCTGGGAAAGCAGTGGAGGGTGGCCCAAGTCCTAGGGCCCTTGCACCCAAGTGGGAGACCCAGAGGAGGCTCTTGGTTCCTGGCTTTGGATCAGCCCAGCTCTGGCCATTGCGGCCATCTGGGAAGTGGACCAGCAGATGGAAGACTTTCTCTCTCTCTGCTTCTCTGTAACTCTACCTTTCAAATAAATAAATAAATAAATCTTTCAAAAATTGTAATTTCCCTAGATTCTCTGTATGAGAGAATTAACCACATGGTAAACAAGGATCGCTGAATATAAACGGTGATCCTTTGGAAGGTCAAATATCAGCAAAGTAGAGATAACTACTCCAAGCTGTAAGAACAAGGCAATCAAGATACTGTGGCAAAAGATGTTCTACATGAAGGATCTCTGTGAGATCCAAGCAGAAAGAAGCGGCCATCAAAGAAGGATGGACTTTTCTCTAAAGGGAGGAGAGAACGTCCACTTTGCTTATGGCCTTGTCTAAATACTGAGGGAGTTTGTGGATTCAAAAGGCTTCCACAGCCTAGGTAGCTCAAGTCAAGAGCCTTGTGTGGTCACTGACATCATTCATGAGTATTAATTGTTAAATTAACAACAGGAGTCACTGTGCATTAACTCCCCATGCAGGACCTCTGTCCTCAATGACTTACAAGAGTTAACTGTAAAACTAGTTCTCAGTTTTCTTGTGTGTGCAAACTGTTGAAATCTTTACTTAGTACAGAGTTGGTCTTCTGTGTACAAAGTTCATTGAAAATGAATCTTAATGGAAAATGGGACTGGGAAGGGGAGAAGGAGGAAGGTTGGAAGTGTGGTTGGGAGGGCGGGTATGGTGGGAAGAATAATTATATTCCCAAAGTTGTATTTATGAAATTTGTATTCCTTAAAAAAAAAAAAAAAAGGCAATGACTTCAGGTCAGTGAGAAAATATATGCTGCTCACACTGCGAGAGAGACAGAGAGAAAGGTCTTCCTTTTGCCGTTGGTTCACCCTCCAATGGCCACTGTGGCCGGCGCACAGCGCTGATCCGATGGCAGGAGCCAGGTGCTTATCCTGGTCTCCCATGGGGTGCAGGGCCCAAGCACTTGGGCCATCCTCCACTGCCTTCCCGGGCCACAGCAGAGAGCTGGCCTGGAAGAGGGACAACTGGGATAGAATCCGGCACCCCGATCGGGACTAGAACCCAGTGTGCCGGCGCCGCAAGGCGGAGGATTAGCCTAATGAGCCGCGGCGCCGGCCTAGTTGAAGTAATTCTAACACAAGCATACCATATCACCACATAATTTCCTCAGGAAAAATGCACGCTCAAGTATGTGAGCCCTTTCACACCTGTGACTGAAATCAAACCAGGGAGGCTCATCATGGACGCACTTTCAGTGTTACCACTGCCCTTCGGTCATCCTCACCAGGGCGTTTCCCTTTGCTTTCACTTTAAAGTTAGGCTACTTTGTTATATTTTATGAACAGCCATGATGCACCAGAAATTCCTAAAGAAACAGAATATAGAAGCCAACCGTACAAATCCATAAGGCTTTTTATTATTACATGGGCTCCCTCCACATTAACGATAACATCAAGTTATATGATCCCTGGGTTTTTACCATCTCTAAAGGAATGAGCAAGTCTCAATGGAATAAAATCACTTTATCTATGAAAGGCAGGTAGCTTGCACATAAAATAACTAAACTTAGAAGAAAAATAATAGCTCAAAAAGTTTTTGTTTACCAACACTATAGTAACATATTTCCTAAAAGATGGCTGGCTTGTTTACAAAATTAAAACAGTACCATTTTCCATCACACAAAAACAACTTGCAGGTTCAAAAGCAGCTGAAACAATTAAAGTCCTGTAACTCTTAAAAAAAAAAAACAAGGTACAGTGAAAAACAAGTTCTAGAAATGATTCAGCTATTCAGTTTTTAAAAACATAGTAAATCGTGGCGCAGCAGGTTAGGCCGTAGCCTATGATGCCAGCATCCCATATGAGCTCTGGTTCAAGCCCCAGCTGCTCTGCTTCCAATCCAGGGCCCTGCTAATGCGCTGAAAAAGCAGAAGACAGCCCAAGTACTTGGCCACTGCCACCCACGTGGAAGACCTGGATGGAGTTCCAGGCTCCTGGTTTCAACCTGGCCCAGCCCTTGCTATGTGGTCACTTGGGGAGTGAACCAGCAGATGGAAGATCTTGCTCTCTCTCATCCTGCCTTTAAAATTTAAATAAGAAATCTTAAAAAAAAAAAAAATAGCAAGCTGTGGGTGACTCAGATGGAGTTCCCGGCTTCTGGCTTTGGTCTGGCCTCAAGTCCTGGTTGTTGCAAGCTTATGGGGAATGAACCAGCAAATGGAAGATCTTTCTCTCTCTCTCTTGGTTACTCTGCTCTTCAAATAAATAAATCTTTAAAACTCACAGCAAACCTGTCAACTTGTTTAAAACATAGGGCTCTTCAGTCTAACTATTCAAATTCTGGTTATACAAAACTGATAATAAATTGTGCTTTAAGTTCACTTTTAAACTCTCAAAATTTTTTAACATTCAAACTGGTAAAGTCAGTTGGCACAGACCATATCATGTTTTTAGCGTTAACAACTACTCTTTAGTTAATTTAAGCTTCCAAAATATTAAACTGTACTTTCCTTTAACTGTGGTCCTCTATCTCCTTCCCCATGAAGAAACTAAGGGTGCTAAGGTTTTGTTTTTTCTCCACATCTGGTTGGTAAAACAACGCAAATGTTCCGTACAACTTGAGGGAAACTGGCACACATACCTTGGAGGTGCGGCTGAGGAAGGCGGCTTCTCTGGGGTCTAGGTGTTCACAAAAAGGAAGGAGGACCAGAAAAAGAACAAAAAACATATTAGGATAAGCAGCTCAGATATACCAGATGGATTTAAAAGGATTCCTGGAACGATGGGATGTCCGAAGCTTACTTGTTCACTGTCACTGTCCTCACTGTCGCTGAGCTGAAGGTCATCTTCAAGCATGCTGGAATGGGCAGGGACAGACACAGCGTAAGACTTGAAATAATTTCCAGCAACTTTGCTAACTGCATATGAATAGACTATGTTCAAGGATATCAAGAGAGGGGCAGGGTGGGTGATTGCATCAAGTGTTTTACTTCTGTGGAAATGACAGGATGACAAAGGAGCCAGTCCAGTTCAAAGGCCCTTAGCAGCTCTGAACTCAGTCCTTCCCATGGTCTGAGCATTGAAGCAGAACCATCCACTAGGCAAACATCTGCTGTCACCCCACTAGAGTCAGAGCCCTAACCATGAGGCCAGCATCCACACACACACAACGCAACACGCTCAAACTTTTTTCTTTTTTTTTACAGTTTGTAGGTGAACTGGAGTAAACGATTAACCATTAAATGAGTGAATGATAAATGAGGACTATTCATTAAGCACATAGGATAGTGCCAGGCACATAAAAAGCACTATGCAAGAAATAAATACACAGTGAGATATAAGAAGCTATCAAGGAACTGTAATAGAACAGTCATCTTAATAACGATCTTTGGACAGTATTTTTCACAGGCAAAAATGTATTCTCTTTTCTAAGAACACTAATCAATGGGAAACACAGAAATACAAGTATACTTCAAAAAGTTTATAGGAGGCCGGCGCCGCGGCTCACTAGGCTAATCCTCCGCCTTGCGGCGCTGGCACACCGGGTTCTAGTCCCGGTCGGGGTGCCGGATTCTGTCCCGGTTGCCCCTCTTCCAGGCCAGCTCTCTACTGTGGCCAGGGAGTGCAGTGGAGGATGGCCCAAGTCCTTGGGCCCTGCACCCCATGGGAGACCAGGATAAGTACCTGGCTCCTGGCTTCGGATCAGCGCTGTGCGCCGGCCACGGCGGCTATTGGAGGGTGAACCAAGGGCAAAGACCTCTCTCTCTCTCTCTCTCACTGTCCACTCTGCCTGTCCAAAAAAAAAAAAAAAAAAGTTTATAGGAAATAGAATTAAAAGCTAATTTTCATGCAAAAAAAATGTGAAAACCATGCAAATGAGGAGCTTTCAAAAAGTTCACAAAGGGAGGGGACCTCTGGCAGCATTTAAAATGCCCACACACCATATCTGAGCGCCTGGGTTCAAGTCCTGACAGCAGGTGATGGCTCAAGTACTCGAGTACCTGCCACCCACATGGGAGGTCCAAATTGTGTTCTAGGCTCCTAGTTTGACCTGGCCAGACTTTCAAAATAAGTAAATCTTTTCAAAAATTAAGTAAATAAAAATGCTTGTGGAAAACATGTATTATGAAAAAACTATGCATGAAGTTCAAACATTCTGTACCAAAATAAATTTATCGAGTAAATCCACTTTCCACAAAGTTTATGAAGTACTCTTATACAAAAGATAATGTTGTCTAGACAGCATGTTTACCATTCTGGTGGGGAAAAGTCAGCTCACTTCCTCAAACTTTCTGTACATGTTTTCTTAGACATTAACACCTGCCACCCCTAACTTTCTATGGAGATGCTCAAATTTCAATAGTAGAAATCAGTAACTACACTCTCCCATGGCCCTCAGATATCTTGAGCATGATTACTTGAGGAAACACTATAAATAAAACTGGAAAGAAAAATAGCTGCTGCAGTATTACTGATACGCTAAACCTTTTTTATTGGAAGTCAAAACCCTTCAGAATTTCTAAAAATACCTCTGCAATAGTCTGACCAACAATGTTTACAGCAAAGTCACCACCTAGCGCTGAAGTAAGCAGGCATGTTTATTTTGGGAAATCTTGGTAAAAATCACTGTATTTGCTAATGAAAATAAATGATAAAAATTGGCTCTTTCCTAAATGACCGCCTACATGCAATGTGCTAATTCTGCCAAGGAACTACTTTTACCAACAAATGTACTGAAATCATCCTTTGATAAGTTTCTAAATAAAATGAAAGCTGTTAGCTACTGTGTAAACGCAGGCCTTGCTCTGTGTTTATCTGACAGAAACTAAATTGTATTTTATAGAGGCTTGAAATCCACCTTCAGGCATAGGACCCAGCAGTCGATAAGCGTAATGGTGCACAAGAAAGCCATTCAATGGGCTTAACTGCTAAATGGTGGTGAGGCTGTGTACACACAACCACAGAAGACACATCTTTGGAATTACCCTAAGGTACAACACAGCCCTCACACCGCCCCCAAAGAAATCTAGCAAAGTGTGTTCGCCGACAAACTATAGTAAATGGCTCTGTTTTCTTAGTCACTGGATTTTTTTTTTTTTTATAAAACTGACATGCCTTAAATTCTGGTAACATCAATGATCATGTAACCCATGTTGCAAACAGAGGATTAAAACTCCCCGCTCCTTTTCACTGAGCTTCTGAATGTCTTACTTCCATGACTACACTGTTCTAATTCTAGGCTCTACTTACTCTTTGGGAATAACAGGTGCCATGAAAATGCTGTCTGAGATTCTGAAAATTTCCCATTCAGAGACTTATGCTGACAGAAACAAAATATGACCACAGGTACAAAAGCTATTCAGGACCTAAAGAGAGTGACCTCTGAAGGAAGAGTCGGGAACATATCTACAATTAGCACTCAAAAAGAATCCAGTGGGGTCAAACAAAATTTACTACTTGGGATATACTGGGACTTACACAGCAGACACAGATATTTTGTCAACGTTTGCTGACTCAGACAAGTAACAACAGAAACTTCCAGTGACTTTAACATAAACCAGCATGGTATTGGGGGAAGAAGGAGGGCTTTTCAGAGATTTTTGATCAGCAATGTTTTATGAGTTACTTAAAAATAATAAGTTTTGCTAGTATAGAAAGTTAATCATGGATGCCATTAATTTTTAAAAATTCCTCAAACAGTTGAGGAAAATGAAGTTTGATGATATGTGAAGGCTTTTGAGAGAAGGAAACATTTTTATGAAATTAGCTGAAGTACATTGCAAGTCCCCCAGAAATTACATCCAAGGTCAAGCACATACTGCATGTGAAGAACTGGTACTAAGATGTGAAGAATGAGGAGACAGACCACAGCATACCTGGTTGAGCACCTCTGCACCCCATAACAAAGAATCAAAATCTCTTCAATCTAGTCCCATTCAGATCACTAAAACCTACATCAAGGGAACAGAAGGCTGGACTGTGCCTTCTCCTCCTCAACCATGAACTTTTGTGGAGCAGGATCAAGCCATTTCTACCTTCAAAGTCTTCCTCTAGAACTTGGCAGGAACCCTACAAAGCTGGCTAAATGAACAGCACTGTCTTTGCCAAGTAACCATATCCTAGAGCTGTGTTCACTATGTGATCCGAATGCTAGAGGCACTGCCTGTACTCACAGCCCCAAGTGCTGCCTATGACTATGCCCTCAATAGAGTTGGTCCTCTGTATGTACAATTAAACTAAAAATAAACCATAATGAAGAAGGCGATGGGAGAAGGTGTGGAGGTTGGATGGGAGCTGGGGTGAGAGGGTGGATATTGCGGAAAGAACCACTATATTCCTTTGAAAAACGCACTCATTAAATAAAAGCTTTAAAAAAGAAGAAGAAGAAGAAAATGGCCACTAACATGCTTAAGATCATGAAGGAGCCTGGATTCACAATCCATTCCATGTTAAAGGAGATGCCCTTGTTCTGGCCAGTGTGAGACACAGTGGTGACAAAACGTAACAGATGCGATTAAATCTAAGTTCCAGAACCCACTAAGAGAAAGACCTGGATTTAAAACAAAACAATAGCTATCTTGCTGGGGAAAAAAAAAAAAAAACAAAAAAACAAAAAAAAAAACACAAATATACTGTTTTACCTTATGAAAATAAACCACGTTTAAATCTTACATACTTTAAGTGGTCAAGTAACTAATTTCATTTCAAAACTCCAAGGCAAAACAGTTATTTCAAAGCCTATGGCCACCTTTGGCACTGTTCAAAGGAAGTCAAATTGCTCAGGTAAGGCAATTCTTTGAACTATGATGTAGGTTTAACCACATGCTACATTATTGGTTAGGTAAACTTTTTCCCCAAAGGTTAAACAATCCTCCAACCCTTTGTCCCAATGCATTCTTTAGGCAGCTGCTGTAGCTTAGAGAGCCAAGTGCAGGTTCTGGCAGGCATGTTTCAGGGAGTCAGCACAACTGTTACTGTGTGAAGACACACACAGACAAGTCTTCATTTCGTTTCACATCTCAGTATTGGACTTGACCAAAGCTTTCAGTGCCACTATTCTGCAACACCTCAATTCAGAGCCCCCAAATTGTTTAAATTATTTTTTGGCTTCACATTTTCATACGATCATTTTGAGAACAAGCAAGCAAAGGCAAGACCACACTAGTTATTAATAAGCCAAAATCATAGAATTAGGTATGTTTAAAATGACAAGAAAAGCAATGTTTTTCAGAAGCCTCTAACAAGCCTGTGGAACATAATGCCACACACTTGAAATGAATATGTGGATAGAATGGGCAAAGGAGTGCAGGGGGTGGGTGCCAAAGGAGAGACATTCAATCAGGCTTTGATTCCTTTTTTGATACATGGCAGAAATAAGGAGTGCAAATACTACATAAGAGATGATGGAGAGTGGGCCGGAGCGTGGCATAGCAGGTAAAGCCGTCACCTGCAGTGCCAGCATCCCAGATGGGCGCCAGTTCAAGTCTTGGTTGCTCCACTTCTGATCCGGCTCACTGCTATGGCCTGGGAAAGCAAAAGATGGCCCAAGACTTTGGGCCCCTGCACCCACGTGAGAGACCCAGAAGAAGCTCCTGTCTCTGGCCTGGCCCAGTCCTGTTTTGGGGGAGTGGTTCAGTGGCTGGAACAGTCGTCTCTCCCTCTCTAACTCAAACCTTTCAAATAAAGAAGGATAGAGAAAGAGAGAGAATATGATGGGAGCTTCCAAATCATGAAGGGGACTTGGCATACAACAAAGGAAAAAGTATAGCAGCTGGTGCTGTGGCGCAGTAGGTTAATCCTCCGCCAGCAGCGCTTGCATCCCATATGGGCGTAGGTTCTTATCCTCGCTGCTCCTCTTCCAATCCAGTTCTCTGCTGTAGTCTGGGAAAACAGAAGATGGCCCAAGTCCTTGGGCCTTGCACCCACATGGATACTGGGAAGAAGCAGCTGGCTCCTGGCTTCGGATCGGTGCAGCTCCGGCCATTGTGGCCATTTGGGGAGTGAACCAATGGACAGAAGACATTTCTCTCTGTTTCTCCTTCTCACTGTCTGTAACTCTACCTCTCAAATACATATATAAAAATCCTTAAAAAAAAAAAAAAAAAAGAGAGAGAGAAAGAAAGTAAAGTAGCACCTCTTAAGCAGCTGTAGCACAACATAAACTCTCCAAAGCTAAGAACAGTGAAATTCAGGGACAGACTGTCTTTGGGAGATATGGCTAACAAGACAGAGAGGAAATTGAGTCTCTAACCTGCCTTATTTTAGTAAAAGAGGTAATTGGCTGATAAGGTAAAAACTGTTGCTATGGGTATAAAAAAGTATTAAGCTCTATAGATGAAGTGAAGACTTTTTGAGGTCAAACGAGAAAAGTTGTAAGAATATAGCTGAGGAACAACCCAAAGTTAAATGAATAAAAATAAAATCAATTGGTATGGCAAGATACAAACACAAAGGTGACACTTCTTGAACCAGAAACAAAATCCAGAAAACTTACTACATAAAATCATGTCTATAAATAGAGCTTGTAGATGTTCAATCAAGTCTGTAAGATCTTTCCTTCCGGATTTTTTTTTTTTTTTTTTTGACAGGCAGAGTGGACAGTGAGAGAGAGAGAGACAGAGAGAAAGGTCTTCCTTTGCCGTTGGTTCACCCTCCAATGGCCGCCGCGGCCGGCGCGCTGCGGCCGGCGCACCACGCTGATCCGAAGGCAGGAGCCAGGTGCTTCTCCTGGTCTCCCATGGGGTGCAGGGCCCAAGGACTTGAGCCATCCTCCACTGCACTCCCTGGCCACAGCAGAGAGCTGGCCTGGAAGAGGGGCAACCGGGACAGAATCCGGCACCCCGACTGGGACTAGAACCCGGTGTGCCAGCGCCGCAAGGCGGAGGATTAGCCTAGTGAGCCACGGCGCCGGCCCCTTCCGCATTTATTTTAAGCATTTACTATATGCCAGGCACTGCTGTAGACCTCCATGGAATCAAGTTTGAGCAGAAAATAAAACATTCTAGCCTTTGATGTTTATATTCTAGAGGCAGGAGACAGACTCCAACATTAACTTTCTCCATGGTACACAAGTCCATGGCAGAGTAAAGGGATGAAGGAGAAACAGGGCTGTGGGTTATGCAAGTGCCATGGGGAGTAACTGGGGTTTAGAAAACAGGGAGGTGGCCAAGTGGCCAGAAGGGAAAGTGGACCCATGCGCGTGTGGAGCGCCGGTAGGGAAAGGGTTCTAGAAGGTCTAGGCAAGGTGGGGGTGGGCAGGGGTGGTGCTGAGCGCAGGAGCACGAACGTTCTTGTGAGAGCAGACCACACCTTGTTAGTTTAATAATTCAACATCCCAGGGAGGATGAAATGAACAACCTGCCCTTAGGGCTAGCAGATTCTTGGTGAATTAAAACATCTTATTCAATCATTCAGTCCATGTTTAAATTAGTCTAGAGCCACTTAACTGTAGTAAATTAGCAGTTATGATTTTAAAAATGAAGCTTTAATAGACCCTTAGGAGCTCTACTAAAACCAGGTTTCACATATGCAAATGAACTCCTTCAAAGTAGCTGCCTCAGAGGAGTTACAAGTGGCTGAATTCAGACCTGCTGCACACTGCAAGTACCTGCGAAGGTGACAAGGAGCCCCTGCCTTCTTCTCATCACTCAGGTTCCAGGTCAAATGTTGTCTGCTCTGAGAGACCTCTCCTGACTGCACCTCCCCCAAAACTCTGGCCCCCAGCCCTATCACTATCCCATCACCTTGTTCCATATCATAAGCAAGCTGCATTTAGATCCAAAATGTTCAAGACAAAGACATAACCTTATTGACTACCGCAAGTACCTAACATACCACTAAGCCCCCAGCACATGTTCAAAAGTGAGATATGGAAGGGATAGATGGAGGCAACTATCTGCAATAGCCCCACGCTCCTAGAGCCAAACCCAGAGTATGTCTAGCATTTGGGTTAGATGCATGTTCAAGGGCGATGATAGTTTTTCTTTGGCAGAACATAAACTGAAACTCATTTCCCTTCCGAAAGGCGCTAGCAGGAACTTCCATAAAATGTGAAGATAAACACTGCCTCACAAGAGATCTCAGTGTAGTGCATCCTTTTCCAACACCCCAGGCTTTCAGCCTGAGAAGTATTATTAGGAATGTTCTGTGATGCTGAAGTTGTAACGTACATCTGCAAATAAGTGTGTCTTGTTTTCAGGAGAACTGTGAACAAGGATGGGGACAGGATCTCAATGACAAACAATTTATAAGTGTTGCACATATAGGTTATTTCTTCCACATTCTTTATCAACAGATAGTACTTCAAGTGAACACTGCATTGAAATAAATGATTCCAGGCAAAACACCTTCACATAGTCTAAGCTAACATTTAAAAATAACATAGGAGAAAAAAATTTCCTTAGGCAAAATGATTGGCACAAGTAAAGCACTGCCCTTCTCTTGCCAGGTGTCCTCGTGAAAGTGACATCGTCTTTAAACCCCACGTGGCAATCCCTGACCCACCATCATATGATGCCAGGGAAGACAAGGCGACCGGGAAGTCCAACCACTTCCTTAACATCATCCAACTTCTGGATGATTATCCAAAATGCTTCACTGTGGGAGCAGACAACGTGGGCTCCAAGCAGAGCGGCAGATCTGCACGTCACTCCGAGGGAAGGCCGTAGTGCTGATGGGCAAGAACACCACGATGTGCGAGGCCATCCGAGGCATCTGGAAAACAACCCTGCCCTGGAGAAGCTCCTGTCTCATATCCGGGGAAATGTGGGCTTTGTGTTTACCTAGGAGGACCTCACTGAGATCAGGGATATGCTGCTGGCCAGTAAGGTGCCGGCTGCTGCCCATGCTGGTGTCACTGCCCCCTGTGAGGTCACTGTGCCAACTCAGAACATTGGTCTGGGGCCCGAGAAGACCTCCTTGTCCAGGCTTTGGGCATCACCACTAAAATCTCCAGGAGCACCGTTGGAATCCTAAGTGACGTGCAGCTGATACAGACTGGAGACAAAGTGGGAGCCAGTGAAACCACACAGCTGAATACGCTGAACATCTGGCCCTTCTCGTTTGGGCTGATCATCCAGCAGGTGTTTGACAGTGGCAGCATCTACAACCCCGAAGTGCTGGACATCACTGAGGAAGCCCTGCACTCGCGCTTCCTGGAGGGTGTCCGCAACGTTGCCAGCGTGTGTCTGCAGACCGGTTATCCGACTGTTGCATCAGTACCCCATTCTATCATCAATGGGTACAAGCGCGTTCTGGCTTTATCTGTGGAGACTGAGTACACCTTCCCACTTGCTGAAAAGGTCAAGGCCTTCCTGGCTGATCCATCTGCATTTGTGGCTGCAGCCAGCACTGCTGCCCCTGCGGCTGCTACCGCAGCCCCAGCCAAGGTGGAGGCCAAGGAAGAGTCAGAAGAGTCGGATGAAGATGTGGGATCTGGTCTCTTCGACCAGCAAAAGCAGCTTTATTTGTGAAACAAGGAAATAAAGACTTATCTCTCTAAAAAATTATCTCTTCAGACTTAAATCTAGGACATTTCAACCAATACTTACGTCCTGATGTGATGATTCATATTACAATAAACTGATAGAACAGTCTTCCTTAGCACTTCATCAAAATACTTAAAAACTCCTTCATTCATTTCAAAAGAACCTTTGCAGGGCCGGTGTTCTGGCACAGTGGATTAGGCCCCTGCTTCTGACACAGCATCCCATATTGGAGTGCTGCTGTAGTCCTGGCTTCTCCACTTCCAATCTAGCTCCCAGCTAATGTGCCTGGGAAAGCAGAAGATGGCCCAAGTGACTGGCTCACTGCCACCCACAGGGGAGACCTGGAAGCAGCTCCTGGCTCCTGGGTTTGGCCTGGCCTAGATACAGCTGATGCTGCCATTTGAGGAGTAAACCAAAGGATGGGAGATTTCTGTCTCTCTGCTTTTCAAATAAACAAATAAGTCTTAAAAATAACAAAAACAAAGAAACCTTCCTCTTAATTAATAACAATTTCAAATTTACTGTTAACAACTAATTTCTACCTTTAATTGTAAGTAAGTGCTAATGATGTCAGAGGCAAAAAAAAATAAGCAAATACAGGAGGCAACGTTTTGTAAGAACTTGGCAATTTCAGGGTAAGGAAGAGAGAAGCAAGTTGGCTAAGATAATACAAATATACTGCATTATAATGTCTAAATTATTAACATATCATCCCTTTTGAGAGGCTGACAAATGCGCTGACACCAATAAACAGAAATGGCACAGAAAGAAGTATCCACAATTATATAAAGGGACATAATAACTGTATAAGGAAAGGAACTACTTTATACTTTGCCCTAAAAACTCCATGGAATAGAGAATTCTAAAGCCAGAAGCCCTTAAATGAATATATCCTCCCCTAGAATTAAGGGCACGGGGCTAACCCCCTAGCTAGCTAATCAGTTACCTGCCCGAGCTTTGAAGGAGGAACTCAGATATCTGGGAACTAACCACAGCTTAAATGACAGAGATGAAAACTGCATTTGCTTCTTTCACATCTGCATTCTTCCACCTCAACCAGTCTCCCAACCCAAGGCTGACAGATGAAAAAAGCTACACACACCGCTCACAGACATACTCCTGGGCCTTTCTCTCACCCTTTCATATGCCACTCTACTTTCCCAAGGATTTCGAACTCCTAGCAACTCTGAGAGATACAGTATTAAGACCTAAACTGATTTTTCAATCCAAAGTACAAATGACCCTTTAATTAACAATTTGCTCTGACATTCAAGTGTATTAGAATATACTCCTGGCACTTCATGTGCCACTCAAATAACTTAGCTTTATGTGAAAGAACCCTAACACTGGCACTAGATCAAATTAGCCTGCTAACACTAAGAGCTTTGTCATACTAAATCTGAATAATGATGGCACTTCACAGATTAACTGGGACTTCACTTTCCTTTCATCTCCATTAAAAATAAGTTCATAACAGCAATTCCCTTTTTCCAGAGTTCCATTTCACATTGGCACTTCCACCAGCCGCATCCCCACGCAAGTGCGAAATCCCTCCATCAGCTCCAGTGTTACCTTCTGTCCTGATACTTTTCCTTCTCCTGACCTGTTAGGCACCCACTCACACCCATTCGCTAAATGTATTATCAGTGTGAATACTCTTTTCTAGATAAATGTATACATCCACATTTCGATTTCATAAAGAAAACATTGGATGAGACACAAGGGGGCCTTAAAAAGTGTGCAGGAACATGGAATTAAAAGACTGTGAGCATTTTCAAAGAATTTTTCTTATTAAAGAGAAGCTTTTGAATGAGAACTCTGCGTATTAAGACCCTTCCATTCTTCCTTGTTTTTTAACATTTATTTCAAAGGCAGAGTTATAGAGAAGGAGAGCCAGAAAGAGGTAGGGGGTAGGGGTGGAGGTACTACAGGGAGAATGAGAATCTGCTTTTCAAATAAATGTTAAAAAAAAGTCATTCCTTGGGCCCCTGCATCCACGTGGGAGACTTGGAAGAAGCTCCTGGCTTCGGCCTCGCCCAGCCCCAGCAGTTGTGGCCATTTGGGAGGTAAACCAGCAGACAGAAGACCCCTCTCTCTGTGTAACTCTGCCTTTCAAATAAATAAAATAAAAATCTTTTAAAAAATAATTTAAGAGTAGTAATAAGAGAAAAGGGAGAGGCTGACATTGTGGCATAGTAGGTAAAGCTGGACCTGCGATGCCAGCATCCCACACAGGGGCCAGTTTGAGTCCCAGAAGCTGCTCCAAATCTAATAAATCTCCCTGCTAATGAGCCTGGGAGGGCAGCAGTGATGGCCCAAGTGCTTGGGCCCCTACACCCACGTGGGAGACTTGGATGAAGTTCCTGGCTCCTGGCTTTTGCCTGGCCCAGAACTGGCTACTAAGGCCATCTGGGGAGTGGGCCAGCAGGTGGAAAATCTCTCTCTCTGTAATAAATAAATACATGCATAAATCTTTTAAAAATTATTATTTTTTAAAATTCACTTATTTGAGACATAAGAGTTACAGAGAGAGACACACAGAAAGGTCTTCCACCTCCTGGTTCACTCCCCCAGATGGCCACAACATCCAGAGCTGGGCCAATCCGAAGCCAGGAGCTTCTTCCGGGTTTTCAACACAGGTGCAGGGATCCAAGCATTTGGGCCATCTTCCACTGCTTTCCCAGGCCATAAGCAGAGAGCTGGATCAGAAGAGCAACAGCCAGGACATGAATCAGCACACATATGGGATGCTGGCACCCAGGTGGAGGCTCAGCCTACTAAGCCACAATGCTGGCCCCAAACAAATCTTTGAAAGAGGGCAAAAGCAAGAGAGAGAGAAAGGTGAAAGAAAAGTGGAGGGGAAAACTGATCTAACTTTGCATGTTTTTGCCAATAAAGAATGCTAAAAACTGAAACTCCTTAAGTATCAGTTTCACAAATAAAATACATTAGGATCACAAAAAGCCATTCATTTCCCTCTCATTTCGCTATGGGGAAATGAAAGTGAACTGCATCAAGGAGCTGGCCTCAGCAAACAATGCCTATAACTAGGTCACACATTCAGTCATGGCAAGAAGATAAAATAACTGCTTCAGTCCAACTACACAGTTTTTACATAAAACATGCAATCCAAGGAACAAACAATGTACCTAAAAAGAGAAGCAAGCCAGGTAGGTGCAGGCGTTATGGCATAGTGGGTAAAGCCGCCACCTGCAATGCCAGCATCCTATAAGGGTGCCACTTCAAGTCCAGACTGCTCCACATCTGATTCAGCTCCCTGCTAATACACCTGGGAAATCAGGTGAATATCGCGCACCCATGTGGGAGACCCAGTGAAGCTCCTGGCTGCAGTCTGGCCCAACCCTGGCTGCTGTAGCCATTTGGGAGTGAACTAGTAGATGGAAGATTTCCTTCTCTGTGTAACTCTGCCTTTCAAATAAATAAAACAAATCCTTTAAGGGGGACGGGGGGAGAGGAGAAAAGCAAGCTGGAACTTGAACTCCAGAGCCAAGTCTCTAAGAGTAGCACCAGGCAGCACTGGTGAGTAATGAGATACTCCCAGAGAGAATGGCTTCCTGACTTAGCTCCTAACCACCACTACCACACCACTTCTACTTGTAAGAAGGTAAAGAAGTAACAGTTCAATGCCATCAAGAAATGACAAATTGGGTCAAAACGCTGATTCAAAAATCTTTAATATGCTGTCTGAAATTTTCCATACCTAAAATGTATCTGGACTTAATAAAGAATAGCTGAGCAATAGGACTTTCTCCTTTTTCATAAAACTAGGCCAAAAAAGCGGCATAAAATCTTAAATTGTGCACATCCCCAAAAACTCCCTTAAGAAAAGCAAAGCTATTCAAGACTGTACATTTGCACAATTAATATGAAAACAATGCCTCAAAAACCTTTTTTTTTTTTTCAGAAAACCCTTTAGCAAACTCTCCTAGGATGCACAAAACCTCAACAAGAGAGCTTAATCCAAACACATATAAATGTGGTTCAATTTCTTCCTTTATACTGCAGCAGCATTTTTATGAGTGTCATTACTTGAAAGTAGAAAAAAAAGGGCAAGCAATGGATTTACACAGGAAACTACAATGTCATGTTATAAGTTTTTAACAAACAAAAGAATTTTACTTACGATGTCCCCTGCTGAGAAGTAGGGTGGGTTTTTGAAGATGTCTCATATTGTTCTGTAGGGGAGGGAAACATTATCAGAGCCATACAATGACACATATTTATGAGGCTGGCATTCAGAAGCTCCCTTTTTTGCCTCTCTCCTTTTAACTAAACACTTAGTATACACTCTGCCACACAGAGTGCTGTACATTACTCCTGGTGCAGTCTCACCACTGCAATCCAACACTTAGGCTCCTTTTCGTCCATAGACCAAAACCACCTTCAAAAACAGTGCTTGCAGCATGCCGGGGAGACTTTGTTGTCCTTGGTGACAGCTGATGGCGGTTCACATGGAGCACCAATGACAGGGCTGCTCACAGCTCCAATCTGATCAGACTCCTCGCATTTATGGGGGATTTGGTGTGACTCCTCTGTCCCTGGTTGACTGTGCTCTCCCACCTACTGCTAGTCCCATTATCCAATCCTTTGTACACTCAACTCATTCCCTTATTCCCTTAAAACCTACTAGCAGACTGCCTAGTAGATACCAGTATGTGGAAGTCTTTCAGGCTCTGTCCTCAATGAGGTCACAGCTGACTGACAGACATGAAAGAGACCCACAAGTATCTACTGCCTTAGGCAGTGTGAGATAAGTACACAAATCAATTGCATAAACTCACTATCCTGGGGATCAGCGAAAGGTCACTCAATGAGTTGGTAATGGCCAAAGATGACACATTAGAGAAAGAACAAAACTAACTGTCACAGAGGATGAGTGAAATCTGACAGATGGCTGCAGGGAAGTGGGGAAGGCCTGCAGGAAGGAGAGAAGTGTGAAGGCGGGAGGAATTCACCACTGACTTGGGAAGGGTAAGGCTGGGGAAGAATCAGCGGTGGACAGCACTGAAAGGTGGGCAGAAATCAGGCTGTAGAGATCTCTGCATGCCAGGATGGGAAGCTTGACTTGTTGGGCTATGACACTCTCAATGATCTAAGTAGGACATGACACAGTGATTCCTAAGAAAAATTAATCCAGCGGTGCAACGTGGTGCGACCTGGACGGAGCAGGAAACGTTAACTGTGGAGGCACAGTTGAAAAATCCAGTTTGGAGGCAGCTGTATTTGTCTAGACATGTGGTAATGGGGACCAAAACAGAACTGGAAATGAGAAAGGAAATGTGGGTGCCTTTTAGGCAGTGGTAACTGCTCTTTCCCACACACATTAAGCGGAGAGCCTTGTATATTTGCAATTAATGGCTTGATCCTCATGGTGGCAGTAGCTCTTACAGATATCTTCAAACTGCCTATCCTTCAGACTAGAAAGCGAGAACCAGGACTACAAATTACTGAGAGTAAAGTCAGTGTTTTGACCATTCACAGGTCTTCCACATGGTCACCTTGCCTGAGTTCTATGGTCTACAAGTTCTGGGTATCTCTAGGCAGCCATGTTTTGCAAATGTGGACGTAAGGAGACAGCACACAAGTAAAATCCCTGCACTTCCCCCTATTTGGCTTCCAAAACTGATGTGCCAGTACCATAGGATCCAGAGCTCTATCCATCCATACCCCACAGCTCTCTTCATTCAACACATGGCTACACTTCCTGTAATCAGATCCCAAAATCACATTCTCACAAAGCTAAGCCATCACCAGAATACCAGGTGACAAAGTGGCAGCAACATAAAAGACTGCAGGGTGGGGCACTGTTGCGCCAGTACCTCCAGGAGACCCACCAATGTGATCAGAATAATGAGAAATTAGGCCCCAGTGCCGCACAGGCCAAGGGTACGCACCATCCCAGGCCAAGAACGACCTTAACCGTTCACTTTAGGTTACATTTTGCTAAGAAGGGGGGAAATCAAACAGTTTGATAGATCAAAGCCTCTTTGTAAACCAAGAGTTCACAGTCAGGCAAGACATGAGTGACCCCACAGATGGCATGTAATCTGCATGGCTGGCAGCTCTGGCAGACAGAGGAAGGTGGGAAGCAGGAGGCAAAGGGCCACAGAGCAACTCTTCTCAGCCCAGTTGGCTTCCCCTTTAGACCTGCGCCACTTGACTGGACATCTGTCCTGGGGTTGGCTGCCAAGATGTTGGGTAAAAAGATTTCACAATCTCGCTAAACTGCCATCAATTTCAGTTCATTTTACCTTGTTATTTACACAATACTGTAGCAATGAAGTCACGGCTACTTCTCTCTGTTGGGGCATTTACAGCTAGGAGTACTCTGCATGAACTTATTCAGGATCCCTAGAGCAGGGAACAGCAAACCTTTTCTGTAGAGGTCAGATAGTAAGTATCTCACATTTTGTGTGCTATTTCTTGCAGAATAAATGAATGGACACAGCAAAGTCCCAGGAAAATGTTATGATATGTACAAAATCAGGCTGCATGCCAGCACTGACTCTCAGCCTCCCATTTTTCTCTAGCTTATCCACCCCACCCCTGTTCTAGAGGAAGGGTGCTCTGCTTCTTTTCTAATCTTCTTTCTTCTCAAATTCTTCAGTTCAAACCACAAAATAATCAAAAGGGGAAAAAAATGTAAGAGAGGGAGAGGAATGAGGTAAGGAGATGGGAAGGAAGAGTCACCTCTAGGGAGTTACCTGTGCCCACGCCTCGCCCACCTTGCACATCCACGTCATCATACTTCCTCACTTGGGCAGCTAATAATTCCTGCTGAGGGCTAGCTTTGTCTATGCAAGTAGCTATTCCTGCTGCCATATTCTGATGAACTAAATGACTGCAAACATCCTAGTCACTTTGTAAAACTTGACATGCCTTACCTATATGGCTAGGACACAAAGGATTTATTGATCTAAAAGGTTATTGTTATTGAAGAGAAAGCTGGATTCTATTAGCTTTATCCATTTTCCCCTGAATTCTTGAGGACTATACAATTCATAAAAAGATGTCAGAAATTGTCACAAAGCAAATATATATACAAATACTGCTAGAGAAGCTGTTGTGCTGCGTTTCTTATAGAAATTTAACCAAAAAATACAAGAATCACACAAAACACTTCAATCTAATATTGTATATAATTCCAGAGTCACAACACTCTGAGGTAATGACAAAGCAATTTGCTTTCATCCATGAACTCTCTGCAGTTCCACTTAGCAGCTTTATGTTTGCTCTCCATTCCTGTTCTTTCGACAGAGGAACTCCGTGTCTTCAGCCCGATGGATCACTTTTTGCCTGATGCTTTTACACTACATAGAAAAACTTATGCTTCACATTCTGGATATTTACTTACTTTGGTTTTGGGTTGCAGAAGAAATGTGCTGAGACTCCTAGAAATAAAAATGAAAAAACAAATTCTAGTTACAAAAATATTAAGGTTCACATATCTAAAAAAAAAAAACTGTAGAGCTTTAAATACTGAAAGGTAATAAATTTTATAAAATTTTCAGACATATAGAAAAACCAAGTTGCTAGTACAGAGACCACTCACACTACCCACCACACAGATTCTAGAATTCACACTTCCCTACATGCTCCTTAAAGCTATCTCTCCCTCTATTCAGTCTTCACTTAATTTTTGATGCACAGGTTGCAACACCAATTTATTTCGTCTTTACATACAGTGGTTTTTGTTGCTTCTGTTCTTGCCTAAACTTTATTTTTCCCTTGGTGTTGAACAAAAATATTTTTACAAATTTAATGCTTTAATTAGAAACCAGTAACAATGAATCACCCTGGGGCCGGCTCTGAGGCATAGCGGGTAAAGCCACTGCCTGCAGTGCCGGCATCCCATATGGGCTCCAGTTCGAGTCCTGGCTGCTCCACTTCCAATCCAGCTCTCTGCTATGGCCTGGGAAAGCAGTGGAAGAATGCCCAAGTCCTTGGGCCCCTGTATCTGCATGGGAGACCTGGAAGAAGTTCTTGGCTTCTGGCTTCGGATCAGCACAGCTCCAGCTGTTGCGGCCAACTGGGGAGTCAACCAGCAGATGGAAGACCTCTCTGCCTCTGCCTCTCCTTCTCTTTCTGTGTAACCCTGACTTTCAGATAAATAAATAAATCTTTTTTTTTTTAAAGAATCACCCTAAAATACACAATAGCTTTTATTAGAACACAGGTAAAATATCTAACTTGTGGCAAATTTGGGGTTTTATGAAGAACACATTTTCTGAAAGTAACAACATGGAAAGAAGTATCTATAAACACATGTGTGATGTGTACCTACATATATATGTATTTTTATATACAAAGCCATATGCATGCGTACCGGCCTGGACAGAGTACAGATTTGAATGGGTTATTTCTATATTCTGAAGGTTACAAGAAAGTACAAATCAAAATTAGGGAAAATGACAGTGTTCAAATACACTGTTGATCAAAAAATATAAGGGACAAGAGTCAGCAGCTCCTTTGCTTGTTAAAAACCCAGCACTAATGTAGTTGGTCATATTAAACTCTATGAACACTTAGGAAGCATGAGACATGAGATGTGTGTGTTTATCAGACTCAATCTATTCCACCTAGTTCTTTGTATTTCTGTTATCCATCTCTAAAGTAAGAATTCTTGGGGCCGGCCCTGTGGCATAGCGAGTAAAGCCACCACTTGCAGTGCCAGCATCCCATATGGGCACAGATTCAAGCCCTGGCTGCTCCACTTCCAATCCAGCTCTTTGCCATGAACTGGGAAAGCAGCAGAAGATGGCCCAAGTCCTTGGGGCCCTGTACCCACGTGGGACACCTGGAAGAAGCTCCTGGCACCAGATCAGCCCAGCTCCACTACTGCGGCCATTTGGGAGTGAACCAGCAGATGGGAGTCGCTCTCTCTCTCTCTCTCTGCCTCTCTATAACTCCTTCAGATAAATAAATCTTGAAAAAAGGCAAAAAATAAAAAAAATGAAGTAAGAACTCTCCAATGAAAGAATGTACTGGAAAGCCTTAAATGCTTTTATAAGCTATAAGCCCTGGACAAATCTAAATGGTCCTACTCACATAAGTTGGAGAATAAAATGTTGTAAAGCATTGGTAGAAGCTAAATTAATTGTAATTTTAATCTAATCTCCAAAGACTTGAACAAGTAACACTCCATCCATGTGGCTCACAGCAATAGCTCAGACTGTTCACTAACTCGTGGGTGCAGTGCCTGCTACACTTTGAAGGAATTACCTTTGTGGGGAAAGGAAATTTGGATGGCTCAGCTGTACTAGGCGTATGTATTGCTGTCAAAGGAGGAGGCCATGAATGGGTCATTTCCTGGAAAGAGATTTGGAAAGGGAAGAAAAAGCAAATTATAAAAAGAACATTCATTGCTAGTTAAGTTAACTTTTCACACTTAATGTTGAATTGGATTGATGGAAAATGAGAAATGTATCTGTTTTAGAAGCTGTTTCATTGACTTTTTTTTTTTTATAAGACTCTTGCTTTAATGGGCTCTGTTCAAAAGCTGATGATCTCCAATACACAGAACTGGAAAGTATCAGGCTGCAGAAAGCAAGAGCAGTGCATGAATGGATTTCACATTGTGAACGTTACAGAGCACATAAACTGTAGTCGGGATTGCCAGAGCTTATGTAACCATGAAGACTATAAACGACAAGTTGTGCTGGAAAAGCAATCTCGACTCAATGAATTCTTTCTCTCTCAGCTTCTTTATTGCATTTCCTGGAATTATTTAAGTTCAAAGGAAGAAGAACTTTCCTGTTTGACTTGAACAAACAAGTAATTCAGGTCACTTGTTGCACTTGGAAGAGTTTTAATGGATTTGACCCTTCTCCGATACACATTAGCAGTTGAGGAAAAGGGCTTTGAAAAACTGCCTTTCTGCTAATCAAGAGAAGTTTAATATTTACTATTTTCTTGGTTGAGGGCAGGATTTCTAAAACTTACAAATTAATATACTCCTACTTATGTTAACCCTAGTTCTTTTCTCCCAAGTGCATTCATGAATTTTATTTTGGTTTGCAGAATACTTGCAGACAATGGATTGTCAGAGGGAAGGAGGGACAGTTGGGAAGTTTCATTATGCTCTTAAAACTATGTGAAATACACAAAATCTGTTCCCTTTATATAAATAAAAATTTTTTAAATGGCATTATGTCAGATAATAATCATTAATACATGCATGGACACTCATTTTTTAAATGGGTTAAAATGGCATGGAAATTATTAGTTCCAGCCTGCCATAGTATTTTACAGATGAGAAAAATGAGGTCCCAAATGCCTGGGTCAAGGCCCTTAGGAAGCCAAAGGTTGATCAGAGTACAGGCTAGAAGCCTCTTTGCCCTCTTGGTCTAAGAAAAAAGTTGTTTCCCACATGTGTCAGACCTGGCTAGTCAACTCGTATAATGATTAACAGCAACTTTCTCCTAGTGAGCAGGTGCCCCCAAAGCATGTGGTATTGCCTCAACTGCACAGCACACTTTGCAAGGTGCTAGCTAGCCTATTTCCACAGAAATGCCATCAGTCCTCGCAACAACTGGAGGTGGGGCTCCAATAAGTATTGTCATTTCTGACCTTGGTGCACCTCTTCCCTTGCCTTCCCCACTGCTACTCTGTGAGTTAAAGTCCCAGCACAGGCAAGACTGATCTTGTACAGCAACAAGAAACCTAACTGATGCTGGCTTTCTCGAGTAATTTTCACTTAAAAGTAAAATTAGGGGCAGACATTTGATTCAGTGATTGAGACTCCTACATCCCATATTGGAGAGCCTGGCTTGAGCCCTGGATCCTTTGCTTCTGATCCAGTTTCCTGCTGGTGCAAGGCCAAGGTGGCAGCCGACAAACGGCTTGAGTGCTCGGGTCTCTGATGCCCATGGGAGACCTGGATTGAGTTCTGGGCACCTGGCTACAATCTGGCACAGCCGTGGGTGTTGCAGCAATTTGGGAAGTGATCTAGTAGATGCAAGATTTCTCTCTCTGCTAAAACTGTAAAACTAACTAAAGTAATTAATTCATTCAGTTTAATTAAGATTTATTTTATTCATTTGAAGGGCAGAATGACAGAAAGAAACGGAGACACACAGAAAGGCATCTTCCATCTGCTAGTTCACTCCCCAGAAGGCCATAATGGTTAGGGCTGAGCCAGGCCAAAGACACCATTCTGGAACTCCATCCCAGTCTCCCATGTGGGTGGCAAGAGCCCAGGTACTGCTACTCCTTCCCAGGTGCATTAGCAGGGAGCTGGATTGGGAGTGGAGCAGCTGGGACTTGATGCTAGGTCCCAAGCGGCAGCTGAACATGCTGTATCCCAATCGCTGGCCACAATTAATGAATTCTTCAAAAAAGTGAAGTCATTTCCTTATCCACTGACAAGCCACTTACTTTGTTTAGGACACAACAGGAATTATGTACTAAAACATACAAGAAAGAGTTAATAGCCCTGGAGTCAGACACACTGATTGGAATGCTAACAATGACCTTAAGTAGCAGTGTCAGCCTAAGTACACTGGCTGAACTCTGAGCCTCAATTCTCACTAAGAAGTGGACTAAGGGGCAGGCATGAAGCCTAGCAGTTAAGATGCCCAGGTCCCATATCAAAGAGCCTTGGTTCTATTCCTGGCACTGGCTCCTGACTTCAGCTTCCTGCTAAGGTGCACAATGGGAAGCAACAGATGATGATGGTTCAAGTGGCTGTGTCCCTACCACCCACTTGGAGACCTGGATTGAGTTCCTTGTTCCTGCATTGGCCTAGCCAAATAGAGTTCCAGACATCACAGCCATGTGGGAAGCAAACAAGCGAATGGGAGACCCCTTTCTCGATCTGTCTGCATTTTTTTCTGTCTCTCTGAAACCCAAAAACGTAAAATTTTTTTTAAAAAAAGAAGAGATGAAGACCATTTATTTTTCAAGGTTATCATATAGGTAGTTTATGTAAAGTATTTGGATGCATGGTTCACAGAAGGCAATTTAATACAAGCACTACAACTTTCTATTAAAATTTTAAAACAATTTCAAAACTTCACCAAAGAGAGCTCCCTGCTGTTTGATTTGACAATCCTTTAAGGTATGGAACCATTAGAATGCAACAACATAAAAACATGTAACAATCAACTGAGAAAGCACTTGAAAGCATCATCACCTAGTTTTCCAAGAATTTCTTCAGAATCTCAGTGGTGTCTGTAGGCTTTTAGCCACTAATTATTCCCAAACAACACCCATTGTATTCTCAATGCTTAAGGCTGTCCCAGCTATTAAATTAGGCAGTTAGAAAGCGCATAAAGTCTTTCAGTCCCTAAGTGGTTCACTAGTGGTCTGAAAGAATTTATATACTTCCCTAAATGCCTCATTTGCCAGAGAGACCTAGGCTTTAGGAGAATTGGAGCCATTGCTACACAGAAAA
The DNA here is from genome assembly GCF_964237555.1 of Oryctolagus cuniculus. Lineage (NCBI taxonomy): Eukaryota > Metazoa > Chordata > Mammalia > Lagomorpha > Leporidae > Oryctolagus > Oryctolagus cuniculus. The sequence goes on along the minus strand of NC_091439.1, from coordinate 82,325,461 downwards.
TGCTGCTCACACAGAGTCCTGAGGCTGTGGTTTTGCTTCCTATCTTAACACTTACTTTTCAGATGGATGGAAGCAAAGCCCCAGACATCTTCCTCAGCACTGCCATTCCAGGTCCCACTGTGGCTGTCTCCTCCCTTCCCTTTGCTCCCAGTATCGAGTGCTTCTAAAACACCAATTTAATCCCACCTTGAGGCATTGTCACCAACACTGCCCTCTGCCTACTCTGCTCAGTGTGCTGTTCCAATATTCATAGCTCCATATCAATACTCAAACATTATAATAGGTATTCATTTTTCCCACTATAACCTTTGTGACACCAAGGACTCTATGTTCTTCACTATAGCACCCCAGGGCCTGGAACGTATCTGGAAGCTTACTAGATATTTGTTGGATAAATGAATGAGCAAAGCATGGTGCTTCTACGCACTGTACTCCCATCACTGGAATGCTGCACAGAGGTGATGTCTCCTAGCATTGTGTTAGTTCCTCAAGAAGCTGTCAAGGTTACACCAGGACAAGCAGAAAATCTGAACTATTTCCATAAGCCCCCTGAGGCACACTGTCTTCTCTGGACCCTCATGCATGACCATTTCCTGGCTGCTAATAGTGTCTCTCTGCTATCTTCTAACCCCATCAGCCTGTTGGAGTTATAAGCCACCACTTCCCCTTCCTTGAAACACTTCCATCCTAAATATTGCCCCCTGGAGAATCAATATCTTCTATGATCATTTTTTGCTGTGCTGCCTCTATCACCCATCACAGAGAGTCTTGTTTGGATTCCTGGCAATCTTACTAAATTGCTGGAGAAAGAGAAGACTGGGACTCACAGGCAGGAGGAAGTTTCAGACAGGGAAAATTGGAATGGGCCCTAAAGATCATCCACAGCCCTGGGCCTTCACTTAAAACGAGAAAACCAAAGCCCAAGGCTAACATACGCCCTAGCAGTGGTCACAAGTCTCAACTATATAAAGGTCCATGGGCTCTTCAGTGCCAAACACCCTTCTATTTGCTTTCCCAGTGTGTAACTTCCATGTGAAAGCACACTTTTTTTTTTTTGCTTACTTATTCTCAAGCATTTCCAAGCAAGTAAAAATTCATTAAAGAGATGTTAAGTGAGGACAGCAGGAAGAAATGAGTTGAGTTTATTAAATTAGAAAATGTTCATCTGGGGCAGGCATTTAGCATAGCCAAGATGCTGGTTAAGACGCCCATGTCCCCCATCAGAGTAAGTTGCTCAGAAAATTTCTCATTTTTGGCAGTGCAAGCCATGCTTCCTTAGAGGTCACTTTCTCAGAAAATCCTAACTATAAAAAAATTCCACACGTGAGAAGGTAACCAACACAGTAGCCACAATAATTCATTCCTGGTCTCAGCATCACCATCAATTAATACTTTACAACAAAAAGAAAAAAAAAAAGAGTCCTTGTACTTTCTGAGGGGAAAAATAAACAGAAGAGATTCCAGTTAATAGGCACATGTGTCGTCTCCCCTACTACTTTCAAGAAAAAATAAAAACAAATCAGAAACACACTAGGGCTGGTGTTGTGGCACAGCGAATAAAGCTGCCACCTGCAACAACGGCGTCCCACATGGGCGCCAGTTTGTGTCCTGGCTGCTCCACTTAGAATCCAGCTCTCTCATGGGCCATGTTGGAAACCTGCAGGGAATAGGAATTCCTTAGCCCTGGTTTTAGCCTGGCACAGCCTTGGCCATTACTGCCATCTAGGGAGTGAACCAGCAAATGGAAGCATTTACACACTTACTCTTCCTTCCCTCTTCCCTCTCCCCTGCTGGCTGCCAACTCTTAAAATAAATAAATCTTTTAAAAAAATAAATAAATGGCACAGTAAATATCATTAAAATTGGCACGGAAGCAAATTAAAACCAAAGAGGAAGGATACCAAATAAATACACAAAATCCTCCGTTATTACAATTACTGTATGTGTGTCTTAAAATGAAGTTCTTGATTTCTTGGAAATAAAAGCCAAAATGGGAAACATGAAAAATTATATAATTCTTTTCTGATAAAAAATAAAGCTAGCTGAAGAGGAGAATTTATACATTTTTTCCCTCTGGAATGAATTCTAGAACAAATTTGTCATTCTTGTTCAAGAAACACTGAACAAATGGGTAACGTATTCAATAATATAGTTGAAGAGCACCAACGTTCATGGCACAGTCTCAACATACAAAAACAAAAAATAACCTCTAAGGTCTGTCTAGATGTCCACCTACTTTCTACTCTTTTCATCCCTTTAAAAGCTTCATGGTTTCATTGGAGAAAAGGCCATCCATAGAAGGCAACATCTACAAAACCACCACCATGAACCAACCAAGTATGTTTTAACCACTGGTGCTTCCCATGCGACATCAATAGAGATGGTTTCCTCTCTGGGAAGTAGGCAACTCTCTTGGGGCTTATGTATAGCCAGAAACACCTGGGATGCCATAAAATTCTGGTCCAAAGGCCTGGCAGTTTGTAGACTCCGCTGTAATCAATACATTCTGTTAGGAAATCAAATAATGCTTCAAGAGTCCCTTTGTTACTGTTTTGCTTTATTTTGCTCCTGGAGGTGTATGTGTGTGGGTGGGCAGTGGGAAAGAGGTGATTATCTAAAGGGGCTTGGAAATGGCAAAACAAGTGTAAATGGATATATAGCTGCCTCACTAAACACTTCTTCAAATAAGAAACAGTAACAATGAACTCACCTTCAGAATCTCTTCAACACAATGGGCTTCATTGGAGTAGGTCTGCTAAGAGTGAAAAGAAGGAAAAGATTAGTTCAAAAATGCAAGGCAAGAGACGGTAGATGCTGGAACTAACACAGCAACATCCTCATAGGTAGTCTCACCTTAGGGTCTACCTTTACCAGCTAAGTGTAAGGAACTTTCCGTTCTAGATAAAATAAAGCAAAGGGATCAGATGTACAATCCTGGAAGGAAATAGCAGTGCTGCCAACAACGGCAGACTGTGACCTTCAGATCAAAAGTTTCCAAAGACGACGTGTATGCACAAGAAAATTAGGTGTGGGTGTTTGGCACAGTGGTTAAGAAGCCACATAGAAGGCCTGCACCCCAGATTGGAGTGCCTAGATTAGATTCCCACCTCTGCATACCATTCCAGCTTCCTGCTAATAAACATCCTGGGAGACAGCAACGATGGCTCATGTACTTGGGTCCCTGCCACCCACGTAGAAGACAAAGACTGAGTTCCCAGTCCTTGTCTTCACCTGACCCAGCTCCGGCTAGTGCAGGCTATTTGGGGAGTGACTCAGCAGATGGGAGCTCTCTCTTGCATTCTTTTTAAAAAGACTATTTGACTATTTGAAAAGGCAGAATTACAGAGAGGGAGAGACAGAGAAACAGAGCTCTTCCATCCACTGGTTTATTCCCCAAATGACTGCAATGGCCAGGTCTCCCAAGTAGGTGGCAGGGGCCCAAGTTTTGGGGGGACCATCTTCTGCTGCTTTCCCAGGCTATTAGCAGGGAGCTGGATCAGCAGTGGAGCAGGTGAGACATGAACTGGTGCCCATATGGGATGCTGGCGTCATAGGTGGCAGCTTAACTCGCAACACTATAATACTGGCCCCATCTCTCTGTCACTTTCTATCTTTCAAATAAATAAAAATTTAAGAAAATTGGTAAATCTAAGGAAATAAGATGTAGCAACAATGGAGGCAAGAAGAGATTAAGACAGGTGTTACAGTCAGCGAGCCAAGTAAAATGAACACTGAAGCAGTGATCACCAACACAGACTGGGCCTAGAAAATGTCAGTTCACAGTCTACGTATTCTTAAGCTCAAACAATCAGAAAAGTTAAATCTAACACAATACTGAACTATATCCATACTTCATGGTTTTCAATGGAAAAGCTACTTTTGCTTTGTGTCAATGCATGAGCCAGGAGCCCTGGGCATAGCATAGCAAGCACTGTTCAACACATATCCTTCCATTGTTGCCACAGCTATGCACAAGTATTCCTCTTTCATTCAGTTGCAAACATACAGTATCTACCTCAAAGCTAGAGAATAGATGAAAAAAGTCTTTCTCATGTTCTCCTGCTAACTTCAAAGCATAATTTAATATAGCATTGCCTGCTAATTCACAACCTGGGGTTTATCAACCACCATGTCTCTCATTCCAGTTTACTCTCAGGAAGAAGGATAGTAACGACCATACAACATTCACACTGTCCTATAATTGAATATAAAGGATACGGCAAAATTCAAATGCAATTTGATCTTCCTAGATCAATTTTTAAAATATGTAAATGCCCTGGAAATGATTTCATTGAAATGTTTGCAGTTTGTTATCACTGAACTGGGGCCACAAGTTTTGGTCCAAAAATCCAAAGACAACCAAAGAGAAACAATGGTATCCTTTATATCTGCCCACTGGACTCAAAACTCACAAATTATGCATGTAAACAACTAGACCTGCTTTTTATTTTTCCAAACTGTTAAAGGACGCCTAAAAACCAGATCAAAAATTAGCAATATACTTTAACACAAATGTCAGACACAGAAATGAATGCCATTTTCACTTGAGAGTCAAATTTAATTTATGTCCTATGGTTTCTAATTCTTACACACATCATTAGAAAAAATTACAATTAGAAGTTGAAAGTGAATCAAAACTGGACAAATGGTCCTCTTGTCCTGTCAGTTGTTGGAATAAAAGTAAGAATCCAGTCAAAACATATGGCAATGAATAAAAACACTAAAGCACGTTGAATTGAGGCAAAAAGATCTGCTCATTGTTTCCAGCAGAATGAGGTCAGAAAGCTGTGCCTTTAAGACACTTTCTGATCTTCATAATTACTCAAGCAATCAACACATCAGCAAGATGTTTCTTGTCACCAAAAGATTAACTGCTTTAAAACAGTTTTATTACATGGGGTGAACCAAGACTGACTAAAGAAATTTTTTGAGGGCTTATTATAGATTGGTAAATACTAAACAGACATATTTAACCAATTTCAATAAGGTCTTAGTTGGTTAATTCACTGTGATATTCCTATAAGGTCCATTATGGAAGTGGGGTTGTTTCCAAGGGGGGCAGGGATTCCATTCCAAATACATGAAGATATACTGGAAATGATCAGATGTCCAACAAGGAAAGTCTGGCTAAATATCTTAACAATGCATCCCTGGAACAGTGTGTTATTCAGACTAAATAGGTACTTGGAGAAAAATCTGTGGGAAAATGTAATTAAAAGGTTTGAGTACAAAAAAATTTTAATCGCAAGCATAGCTACCTCATACTACATATTTTTCATAACAGTTTTGAAGATCCTTAAGATGGATATGTGCCAAATTAAACTTTTCATTCCATTTTTCACATTATTGTGCTTGCATGAGGAGGTTCAAGATACTTTTTAAACCTGTCTTTAGAAATAACTTCATACCTACATACACACAAAAACTGTAAAAATAGTAAAAGAAATGTTCATAAGCCTTGTACCCAAATTTCTCAAATGTTAACATTTCCCATATTTGCCTTTTTTTTGGGGGGGGGGCAGGCAGAGTGGACAGAGAGAGACAGGTCTTCCTTTTGCCGTTGGTTCACCCTCCAATGGCCGCCGCGGCCGGCACACGGTGCTGATCCGAAGCCAGGAGCCAGGTGCTTCTCCTGGTCTCCCATGGGGTGCAGGGCCCAAGCACTTGGGCCAGCCTCCACTGCCTTCCCTGGCCACAGGAGAGAGCTGGCCTGGAAGAGGGACAACCGGGACAGAATCCGGCACCCCAACTGGGACTAGAACCCGGTGTGCCGGCGCTGCAGGCGGAGGATTAGCCTATTGAGCCGCGGCGCCGGCCCCCATATTTGCTTTTATTGTTCCTTTTCTACCCACCTACACAACACATACTCTTCGAAATATCAGAGAATCGGTTAGAAAGAGTTAATGCCTCTTTACTCCTAAGTGCCACTGTATGTACCAAGCCATAATTTTGTGGCTACATTTTCAAAATAGGAGGCTGTAAGATAGTGTGAGCCCATTTTATGTTGCATCTCCCTGAGGTCCCTGTCTCTACTCTTCTCACCAGACAAGTTAGACAGCCTTGATGTCTCTACAGATAAAGATCTGTAAGGACAAGCTGACTTGTTTAATAAAGTACCACTTGACACCTCCAACTCTGTCCCTGGAAGGAGACTTTCCAGGCCTCTCTAAAGCACAGCTGAGGTAAGATTTCCAGAGACCAGCACTCCCCTAACTGCCTAGATGTAGCCCTCTCACATACCTGGTTTTCTATATGCAGACTGACATCCCAGTAGAGACTTTACTTGTCCACTGGGATATGGCCTCAACACAGGAACCAGATCTACTCAATTAAAACAAATGACAGCAGCTACTTATTGGATGCATATCACGGTTGACATTGCATTAAACACTTGACATACTAATGTTTCCTCAACTTGATTTCATTGACTGCAAAATCAATCATTAGCTTGGGGTTGAGGTGGAAGCTACACTAAATGTATCTATCAACTATAAGATGCATCACTATTAAAAGAAACATGGAAATGGCATTCTAAGGGTACTCTGCAATTCTCACATTAAGGTGGGTAGGTATCTTCCCTATTTGTAACACGAGATGGGATCCTAGAGAAATTTAAGTACTATGCCCAAGGTCACAATAAAGGTCACCAGTAGCTGAGCCATATTTGGAACACTGTCATACTGACATTCCAGAAACTTCAAAACTCATTCCAGGACAAATATATTAACATTTTAGGGGGGAATGCAATGCACTTCAGTTGCCCTACATACCACCAAAATCATTTTCTAAAGAACAATATTTCCATTTTGTTTTTACAGAGAAACATTTTGGGATTCATATTTAAATGCCTTTAGAAAATTCTACCACAAGTACTTCAGACCAGAAAAGGCAGCAATGCTGGCCTCAGCCCGATTTCTCACTTGCCTTGGAATGCCATTGTGTAATCATAAGGAAATGCACTGATACCAAAATAAAATGTTAGTAGATGTCTTCTAGGCATGACACAGTTTGTTTTAATAAGCTGAAAAGAACTGGATACACCTCCCCCCATCAGAGACTGGATGGCTCTTGAAATACTGTTTTCAGTCTCTCGTGTTTCAAAAGAGCAGCATTTTTATAACAATGCTCATCTTTAAAAGGCTTAGTTATCACTAACCAGGAAATCCAGGAGCACAAATACAGTGTGAAGAAGGATGCCAGAAGATCTTGGACTCCAGATCTGGCTCTACAATCTTGGATAAGAGTCAACCTCAGCGGGATGGGGATAATATTACCCAACCTAACCTCATCACTGGGAATGGTATGAAGGTCAAATGTGAAAACGTGGTACTTTTTTTTTTTTTGACAGGCAGAGTGGACAGTGAGAGAGAGAGACAGAGAGAAAGGTCTTCCTTTGCCGTTGGTTCACCCTCCAATGGCCGCCACGGCTGGCGCGCTGTGGCCGGCGCACCACGCTGATCGGAAGCCAGGAGCCAGGTACTTCTCCTGGTCTCCCATGGGGTGCAGGGCCCAAGCACCTGGGCCATCCTCCACTGCACTCCCTGGCCACAGCAGAGGGCTGGCCTGGAAGAGGGGCAACTGGGACAGAATCTGGCACCCCCACCGGGACTAGAACCCGGTGTGCCTGCGCCGCTGGCCCAAAAACGTGGTACTTTAAAAACTGCCAAAAGGAACTGATATGATATACACATATATCTATATGTATGAGTACATATATAGATATATATATATCACATCATACATACATGATATATTTATAGATTATATATAATTATTTATACATATATATATATATATATATATAAAACAATGGCAGTGCCAACATTATCCAGGCATTCTTTAATAGTGAGCCAGCTCTAAAAGAAATTCAAAAAGGTTCTCAATCTAAAGTTGAACTGTTACAATAAATACCCACATTGTTTCTTCAAAAGTGTTACCTTTGGGATTACTGCGCAGTCTTCAGAGTCTATGTGCTATTCACCTAGCCCCTGCCAGAAAGGGAAATCGCATTTTTCTTGACAGGACCTGAAACCCTCTTCCATCTCCCACCTGTGTCAGAACATCACCTATTCAGCTATCAGGGAGCAGATTCAAAGACGTTGGAAAACATTCCCAGGGGCTCCAGCAGACACCCCTCCCCACCCCACCGCCCTCTCGATTCTCTGTGTTATCAGCTTCCCCTCCACTAGGAGTCCAGCAAAAGCAGAGGCCAGCTCACCCTGATGATTTGATCACATGCTGCTGGCCATACAGAGGTAACCAACAAACAGTTGCTGCTGTATTTTCAGTCTCAAACTAAGTTTCTAATTTTTAAAGCTTTATAGGCTTTGTAGGCTACTTGAATTATAAATCAACACCTTTATTAACAAATTCCTGGGAAATAAAGATACTAGGCAAAAAAAAAAAAAAAAAAAAAAAAAAAAAAAAAGGAGGAAATTTTTTCTGCACTGTTTTGTCCTTAAAACATTGAACCAAATGTTCCCATTATCAGATTGGCAAACAACCAAAAATCTAAAAACTCTGTGCCTCTGTTATAGGTGCAGAGAAACAGACACTTGAATACTGTGGTTGGTGGGAGGAGAAAGAGAATCTCTAAAGACAGCAAATTGGCAAGAAAGAGCCAACAAATTCTACATATACTCTGAGTTCTACTACTGACTCCTACATATACGAAAATACATAGGTACAAAATGATTTGCTTAAGTCTGCAAATAGCAAGATACTGGAAACAATCACTATGCAGCTATGGCAGAATGAGGAAGTTTTTACATGTTACTCTGAGGCACTCCCTGAGACATACTGTTAAGTAGGAAGGAGAGAAAATAAACCACAGTACTTTAAATGCCAGTATCTGTATAAATGGAAAAGTGTCAGAAGAGAACTGTACATAGGGTTGCTTACTGTGCACAATATACCACTGGAAATAATGCTGAAGACATTATGAAAATAATAATTTCCAGGGAGGAGAATTAAGCAACTGGAGAATGGAGGAGGGGAAAGATTTTCATTTTTAAAATCCTTTTTTTTCACCTTTTAAATTATTTTTTTTTTAAATATTTATTTTCAAAGTCACAGTTACAAAAAGAGGGAAGAAAAGAGAAAGAGAAAAAGAAAGGGGGGAGAGGAATCTTCCATCCCCTGATGGTTTCAATGGCTAGCTCCAGGTCAGGCCAAAAAATTTATCTGGGTCTCCCACATGGGTGGCAGGGGCCCAAACACTCGGGCCATCTTCTGTTGCTTTTCCCAGGCTAGTAAGTAGCAGGGGGCTGGACCAGAAGTAGAGCAGCTAGGACTCGAACCAGCACCCACGTGGGATGCCCACATCACAGGCAATGGCTTTAACTGCTGAGCCACAACCCCTAGTTTTTAAATTCTAAACCATTAAATGTACTACCTATTTATAAACAAAAACAAATAATACATTGAATTTAAAAAGAAAAACTTGTACAGGTACATATCTTCAATGTACAGCTAAATATCTTCAACAACTTACATGTCTACTTTCTACTGACTCCCCCACAGATTTTCCTTCTTCCAAACACACACCTCTAATTAATTTGTCCTCAGTTTACTCCCTGGTGCTCTGAGCTGGCTCTGTGAAACACTCACCAATTGACTTGGGGTTTTTTGTTTGTTTTTTTACAGATTTACAGCCTGCTTCAAGGTGCAGTCAGGTCTTCACCTGGTGCAAATTCGCTCCTGTTTCTCAAAGTCCTCAAAAGATTTTTTTTTTAGTGGTGGTGGTGGAGAGGGTGTTGGTAGGAGTGTTCTTTTTTGAAATCAGTCTCACTGAAATGCTGAAGAGAAACATTCGATATGCACAAAGCATCGCAGGATTGTTATAAGAAAAAGATAATGCATATTGAAATTAAGGCCACAAAATGCATGCATTTATAAGAAGACAGACTAATTATTTTTTAAAGATTTATTTATCTATTTATTTGAAAGTCAGAGTTACACAGAGAGAGGAGAGGCAGAGAGAGAGAGAGGTCTTCCATCCACTGGTTCACTCCCCAATTGGCTGCAAGAGCCGGACTGCGCTGATCCTAAGCCAGGAGCCTCCGGGTCCCCCACATGGGTCCAGGGGCCCCAGGACCTGAGCCACCCCCTACTGCCCTCCCAGGCCACAGAAGAGAGCTGGATTGGAAGTGGAGCAGCCGGGTATCAAACCAGCACCCACATGGGATGCCGGCACCTGCTATGTCACAGAGCGAGCCCCAGCCTAATTATTTCTAAAAGGCCGATTGGGGAGGAGATCAAAAAGTCTTGCTTACCAAGGTTTTGACATAAAATAAATTGTACTATGCAACTGCATGGTAAATTTCCTAAAGAGCTAAGCCTGTTCCACTATGCCTGGATGTGCCTGCTTGGGCTGAAAAGGGTATACAGGTCCCAGCAGCACCACTTGTTCAGAAGCACTGTGGCCTATGGGCAACCAACTACATGTCTACCTCCACATCCAGAATTTTTAGATAAGAGTTTGTAAAAGCCCTGAATAGATTATATCCAAATCAAAACAAGCACAATAAAATAAAATATGTTAGCAACTGCTGATGTGAAAGGAGGAACATGTTAGAAAGGAATTAGGCACCCTTAAGAATTTTCTTAAATATGAAGTAATGGTGTTATTATGTAAGATGATAAACCAACTCTGTTAATTTCTCCCTGAAAAAAAATCAATCACACTTCTCATGTTTTCCCAGATAGTTTCAAATGTTTTGGATGGCTTCTGAAAAGTGTAAGCTCCAATATATGACAAAGAATTACTCACATGTTTCATGAGAGTCTTTTTTTAATGTCAAGCTTCCTGCCAGACATGAAGGCTAACTTAATTAATATTATGCTAATTGCAGAAATCTTTATAGCTCTGCAAATAAAATGTTCAGGGAAAGGAAGAAAAAGACTGATAAAAACAAGATTTAAACTGACCAGGAATCTACATGTCAACAACAGGTATCCTCTAGCAAAAAAAATCTGTTGTGGGGGCAGGTGTTTGGCCTAACAGTTAATTGAGAAGTTGGTGTCTGTTATCAGAGTACCTAGGTTCAACATCTGATTTTGCTCCTGACAGAAGCTTCTTCCCACTAATGTCAACCCCAGGAGACAGAAATGAGGCCTCAAGTAATTGGGTCCTGCCACTGACATGGGAGACCTGGCCCGAGTTCCTGGCTCCTACCTGTGCATAGCTCCAGCTGTTGGAGATCTCCCTCACTACCCTCCCTTACTTCTTCAATAAGTTAATTTTAAAATGTTTTAGGGGCCAGTGCTGTGGTACAGCGGGTTAAAGCCCCAGCCTGCAGCACCAGCGTCCCATATGGGTACCAATTTGAGCACTAGCTGCTCCACTTCCAATCCAGCTCTCAGCTATGGCCTGGGAAAGCAGTAGAAGATGGCCCAAGTCCTTGTGTCCCTGTACCCCTGTAGGAGACACAGAAGAAGCTCCTCACTCCTGGCTTTGGATCAGCTCAGCTCTGGCTGTCGTGGCCATTTGGGGAGTGGACTAGCAGATGGAAGACTTCTCTTTCTCTCTCTCTCTCTCTGGCTCTACCTCTATCAGTAACTTTGTCTTTCAAATAAATAAAATAAATTTTTAAAAAATGTTTCAAAAAATTTATTAGGAAAGACTAAGCAATTCAACTTACTGGGGGAGAATCTAAAAAAAGAGTTGGTATAGTATCACAGGGAAAATGCAAAATACTGGCTACCTTTTTCTGGACGTCTTCCCTCATCTCTAGCCATGGGCAGCTCTGATTTATAATCCCTAGTTTTCTCATCTATCGCCTCCAGGCTGGCTTACCTCAAGGCCTTAACATAATTCTAGACTAATATAGATGTGCAAGTGTGGTGTAGGGATGCAAATTTTTCAAATAACTGTTTTTGGGTGGGGGCATGAGTATTTTGGGCAACATGTTTGGGTGGCGTTAGGAAGAGTATGTGTCTCTGGGAGACAGAAGATCAAGAAATACTCCAGGACAAACAGCGGAAAAGAACGTGGGAAGCCTGGAAGATGTGCAAGCACCCAATGCATCTCACAAGTCAGAGTTTAACATTTCTCATTTCTGGGAGATATGTACCTTTATTTCCCTATTTTTATAATAAAGTTCGCCTTTAGGTAAACTGCCTTTCTATAAGCAAACAATATTACCTCCTTATTTGCCTTTCAGGCTAGAAATGAGGTGGAAACAAGCCCTCAAACATGAGTGAATCTTACAAAACCTTAAGAAGGATTCTGAAGTATCAGTTCTCTAAAGATCAATAGAATAATTAGAAAATTCATTGTTCTTTCCCAGTCATTTTGATTATATCACTAATTAGTGTCATAAATACAACTTATTTTATAAAGCACATAAAAATTTTATAGCACCCAATTTATACTAACTGAAGTACCTCAGACAGTCTGGAAATTCTGTTTTAAGCTCTGTTAAAAGAAAGCATACGTTAGTTATGAAACCTAGGATTCTAATAATTGAGACTGAGTTTAAATAAATGAAAATGAAAACAGTAGATGTTCTTCCTGTATATATAAATACTCAGTTTGTACAAACAGGCAAAAACTGTTGCTTCATTCATTTTATTACTACTAAATATACTGAGATCACATATGACTTTGTAATTTTTAGTATGTTTGCAAGGCTTCTGTCACATCAAAGTACTTATTAAACAAATACTATTTAGTGTTGATGCACTATATGCAGAAATGCTTTCAGGATATATTATTTATGATAGTATGTCAAGGAGCTTCTCAGGGCAATTGTTAAGAAGATGGGATATATCTGGGATGGGCTTAAGATCATTTAAAAACAAAGTAAGTGGCTGAAAAACAAACACTGAAAACTTACTGCTTGACAGCAAGTCAGGCTGCTGTCAGTGAATCTCAGTTACTCACCAACTACCTAACTGCTGACTGTGAACCATTATCATTCACGTGTAATAAGGGAAATCAGAAATTCTCAATAGCCTAAGACTCCAAAAACACTATGCCTTTGAGAAAACATCACATGAGACCCCATAAAGCTCACTGTGGGCTTAGCAGCTACAAACAATTTAGTAAGAATGGCTAAAAAGGCATTGCTTTTTTAAAAATATGCCATAAAAAAGGAGTCTAGACACTGGTTCCACTGCAGTGATAATAAACCGACAAGTTCTGTCAAACTGTTTGATCCACTTCTTTTTCTACAACCAATTCTAGTTACTTAAACAATTTTCTGAGTATTTTTGGAGGAACTGAATTTTTCTCTTCTGAGAGGGAATATCAATTCGCAAAGCATGGGTAGCCTTTCTTTCAACTAGAACACTGTCACTGTGGGGAAGGTGTGAGACTACAGTGTGCTGATACTACCTCCATGCATTCTCTATCCCTATCCTGCTCCCTACCCTACAGCACCGGCCTCTCAAAAATCATATTAACAAATGATTCTGAAACTAAAACACCACTTCTAAATTACCTTGTCAACCACGACAGGATTTATAGACCTGCATTACTGCTCCCTCTTTAAGCACATGCATCTATCAAATTTCAGTGGCACACATGCTCAAGAACCATGTCTAATTCTGTTTATTGGGGTGCCTGGACTTTTTTTTTTTTTTTTTAAGCTGAGCATAGCTAAGATTGCAGAGGAATTAGGAAAAAAAAATTTCCACCAGTTTCTGGATGAGGTTGAAAGACACTGAAATCATAGGAATAAGGTAAACCATTTAATCCGTGCTTAGTCTGAAAGGACATAAAGATTTTATCCTGGGCTTATGCCAGCAGCAATCTCAACAGCCTCCTCTGGGCTAGGTGTTAGCTGACTGTCTCCTGGCATCGATTATTTTTAAAAACAAAAACCAGAATCTGGCAGGGGGAAGGGAGGACGAGGAGAGGAAAAAATCACTGAAGTGGTGGTAGGCTAGAGGCATCTACACTCTGAGGAAACAACCCCGGGGATTTCAGATACTAACAAACACAAAACAAAGAAGGCAAACAAAGGTGACCTTGCCCTTTACATCCTTATTCTCAACAAGCAAGTCCTTTTTTTTCCCCTTTCACTCTAATACTGGGAAACAAACACCCCGCATAATTGTCAGCATCCAGAAGTAAACCACTCGGGGAATGTAGGGTTCATTTACACTCAGAAGTGTTGATAACTTCACAGTGTTAATACTATCAAGGATACTAAAATTTAAGAGACTATTTTGCTTTTCTATAACTTATCAAAACCCAGATTCAGTCATAATTTAGGGGGGAAGAAAAGGTTAGCAATCCTACTGAATCTCAGGTAGACTTAGCTCTTCCTGCACTGTGTCTGTATGTAAATTTGGCCTGATAATACAGATACACTGCATTAGACTTCAGCTAAATTCATTTGATGAGCTGACTTAACAGAGGGCTGGCTTGTAGTGCAGTGACTTAAGCTGCTGCCTGCAATGCCAAGCATCTCATATGGGAGCGCCAGTCCTGGCTGCTCCACTTCAGATCCAGCTCCCTGCTAATGGCCTGGGAAAGCAGTGAAAGACGGCCCAAGTCCTTGGGTCCCTGCACTCATTCAGGAGAGCTTAACAGAGTTCCGGGCTTCTGGCTTTGACATGGACTAGTGCCAGCCGTTGTGGCATTCTGGAGAGGGAACCAACAGATGGAAGATATCTCATTCACTCTATCCATTAAATAAATTTTAAAAATGTTTTAAGGCACAATGTAACTCAACTACATTCATCATAACACTCAATTTTCTTGCATTTATGGTTTTTCCTGCTTCCTTGCTTTCCTTCTATACTTTTCTAGAAGTGTCAGAGAAGAGATAGCAGGAAATAGGCCCCCCCACACCAAGGGTAATGACAAAAGCAAAGCCTTTGAAAACTGTCCTGAAAAGACAGGAGGGTCAGACTAGCAGAAGTAAATTCTATCTCAGTTGTTCGATAATCCAACTGTGGCTCTCTGGACTATTGCATACACCTGACACACAGCCCACGGTAAAAGGCTCCTAGAGTCCACTGCACTCCTTCCTTAACTTCACAATCATGTTGGCAGCTTCGGGGATAGGTAGGGAACATGTGTCATTAAAAAAAATTTTTAAGGTCTCTTCAACTTGATTGGTATATAGCAATATCATTCATTAAAAAATGAGCAATAGTACTTAGAGTCATAATAAGGCTTCCTACCATAGGGCACTGGTATGAACAATGAACTAAATAAACCTGAAAAGATTTAGATTGGCTTCTGAGCAGATGACTCTAATCTATTATCTCTTAGGTAAACCTAGAAGAGGCATCTCAATGTCAAATGATAGTTTCCTTAGCAATAATCTCCTAAAAGTTCTTTGCAGAGTGAAATACAGCAGTGTTTTCTAGAATCAACTAGGTTCCTATCTTTGGGAAAAAAATTACTTGCAGGAGACTTAATCTCTGTTGAAAACACGCTCTGTTGCCTCCTAGATCTGTTGGTAAAAGATCCTCTCATTTTCTGACATAACTCCTAGGAAAATAAGCCAAAAAGCTATAACCTATAGGCAAATCAATTAAGGAAGTGCCTGTGCTATTAACAGCTTGGAGGTGGTCCTTCTCATTTCTCTCTGCCAATTTCTCAGCTCCCTTGTGGTTGACATAACTGGGCTCACTACAGCTGAAGCTCAAAGTAAGCAAACTGTATCTTGAGAGGGAAAAATGGAAACACTGTTATCTTTCCAGCACATACATTTACACTCTAGACAGATACAGACTATGTGATCACAAGCTATGCTGAATAAATTAACGAGAACCATAAAGCTGGACGTGCACTGACATTTCTCCATTACAATCTGCCTGCGCTGAAGGAAGGTTATTTTGAACTTTTCCTAGATAAGTGAGAATCAGTACTATTTATATGTTAAAACTTGGGTAGCAACCCAATCTTTTCAATGTGATCAATTATCAAAGTCTGCTGAATGACACAGAGCAAAAATGAAATGTCTTCGATAGTGAGTGTAAGTGCGCAGGTACACGCCATACACACCTATCCATGCATATGCGCAAGCGCACACACACACACACACAGGCTTTTAAAATGCTAATATTTTCAATTTGCAGCTTCAATGCAGGAAAGTAAATGAAGCCACCCAACAATTTCTAAGTGATCCAGAAATTTATGACCAGAGTCTGAAAGTTGAAGGAACAGGTCGAGTTGCAAGACATGGTTTTATTTATCATTTATGTTGTTTATGTCTTCAAAACGTATTGCCAAAAATACATCATGACTTTTTAGAGATACAAAATGATAACACTATAATTTCTCTGTTGCTCCCATTATTTCATGAGGGAGGGAGGAATCATGATCCAAACCAACCATACAAATCTCAAGAGGCATTCCAAGTCTCTAGTGGTAACCATGAAAAAGCCACACCACACTGTTACCTATCAAGTATATACAAAGGGAGGGGAAAGAGAGGGTCTGAATACCTGTGGCTGCAAAGCTTATTCACCTTGTTTATAAGGTCAAGTGCACAGCAGCACTAAACCACAGAGATTACTGATACCTATCCTCCTTGATGTTAGACCCTGGGGGGGGGGGGATAAAAGAAGAGGAGAGGCAGATGCACAAATGTTCTGCTGAGGCTGAGATCTTGCACTCTCTTGCCTTGTCTTGCTTCCCTTCCCTCCATCTTCCCCACCTGACCTCAGGCTGAGTACTTACTGTGGGTGGCTGTGCACTGTGGGGCACTTACCTCCGTGAACATGGCTTACTGCCTTCCCACATGGCAAAAAAGCTTTTCTGTGCGCACACATCCCCCTGCCAGCCTTCATCGGTGCCACTAGGTCACTGTCTTTCGTGCTGGTGGATGCAAGGGCGGCCTTGACAGGAAAGAACTTTGCATCTCTCCCCTTGTACTGAGCCATAAGCAGCGAGTGCTCCCAGGCACAACTCCCCTGGCTCTGCTCCTAAAAAGGCTCTCTCAAGTACACCGTTGCTTAGCAATGTTTGCCTTCCCCCTGTATATTTCAAATTGGCAACATCTGTCCCCTTGGCAGTTTTGACTTGTGCAAAGCACTGGGGGCAGGGTTTAATAACATATAGCACTTTAAAACAGGCAATCCCTCCACTCCTCCCACCTCCCAACAAATCCAGGGGTGCGAAGACCTTAAAGTGACTTGATCTTTGCTTTCAAGGCAAGTAGAAAAATCTATGGTATTTAAGGCCACTAACAGCACATAAGAAAATGTTTGTCACCAATAGCAACTCCTGTTAAACCCTACCTGGTAAGTAGTGTTTCTGCACAATTATACCTCAGGATTGGTTTGAAATAAAAATCCCATTTAGTTAACAATGTTTTTCAGAATGAATTCCATCACAGAGCATTGTTTTTTATATACATACATATATATAAAGTATCTTTAATTATCACTAATGATATGTATACATCATTAGTATGATATATATGCCTCAGGAACAAAGACATAAACACACACACAACAGAGGCAAAAGAATTTAGAAAGTCTAGAGAAAAAAACAGTTAAGTAATTCTAGCATGGTTTTTGAAACAAATGATCCTAAGTTTCCTAAACTGGTTTATATTATGTATCTCCTAACATGTCATCTTGGTATTATCCTGAGGTTGCTTGTTAACACTTAAGTAGCTATTAACACTATAATTTTACACATAGGAAAAAGAATGAAACTTTTTACCGGCAGTATTCTAGCTTGCATATCATGTTACTTTTTATCTACACAATGACTGAAACATAAAAATCAGAGTAATAAAGAACATAAAAGTCCGCTAAGAACTGAACCATGTTCTATGCGTTCAAATTCTGGCACAGAAACTTTTTTTGTTCCTTCAAACAAATCAGGCTTTAATTTTCTTTTTAGTGTAAGCCAAACCAATTTTGACATATTGGAAACATATGTTTTCAAAGAAAGTCTACAGGAACTAAGTTAAAGCTACAAAGGGTAGGCTGACCTTTTCTTCCCATCAAGTCTCTACCTGAACACTTAAAGAAGCAGAAAAGACCGGATGATATTTATTGCCACTAAAAATATATTCTGCAGGTCCTTGAGAATGTGTATGTAACAAAATCCCTGAAAATCCATAACATGCATGAATTTGCAATCTTGCCCAGCTGTAAATGTAAATTCACACCACAGAACCCACTTCTCATTTGAGTCCACCACTCACTATGGACAGATGCAAACAGTAATTCTTATGAAATTGTTTTGTTGGTATAAGGGAGAAATGTGGGCAGATTTTGCAAATTGAGAAATTCTCAAAAGGTCTTCTTCGAACTCAGCCAAAGTGGTTCTGACTATATGGGGCAGGACTCGTGAGCAAGATTCTGTGTCAGACATATACGTTTGAATCTATGGCTGTATCATGAACAACTAGTAAGTTCCATGCATGGAAACAGCTTAAGTTCAGTGCCTGTACACACAGTACATTTTCAATACAATATACACGATTTGTATCATTATACTATCTTACCATGCCACAAAAGCCTCTACTACATGTTCCCACTTCCCAATACTATCCTCCTGTGGCTAATAAAACAGCCCCAGCCTCTTAAGCTATGAAAAGCCATCACCTATCTAACCCCTGTGTCTGCAACATGTCTGTAACAGATTCTGAATTAATGAATACGTAGCACACAAAATTTGTAGAATCTGGGATCTGGGCTCTGGGAAGAAGAGGGGTTAAAAGGAGCCAGGGTAGGAGCCGTGGCGCTGTCCACTAGGAAAGTGCTGATAAGCCTTGAGGAATGGGTTGAGAATGCTTTCAAGACACCCCTTAAGTCAAGCCATTTACTGCACAAGGAGAATGGAGAAAGAAAGCTTCCTCTGTGAAGAGTGCCAATACTGGGAGGAAAAAGTAGGGACTAGCCATGTCAGTACTGCACTGTCCTCAGACTGTTCCTTTCTAGTCTAAAGGGCAATGATGAACACTAGAAAGCCAAACGCCATGGTTTACTGAACCAAAGACAGGGGCACTGAAAGCTTCTCCACTCTGGGACTTTAGACATGAGAGATGCTCTTCAGGATGAATAGCATGATTCACCCAGCAATGCCAATCAATAAACAAAAAATTGTTAGTTCTGCAGGTAGAGGCAATAAAACACAGGATATAGTGCCCTCAAAATCAGCTGTATCTTTATTACTTATCCTACCTTATTCTGATACACTTAGGGAAATTGTCTTCACCTCTGAAAATGCTTAAATAAACTACAGCCCAAAATCCTTTGGAGTCCTATATACCTAACAACCTTCAGGATAATCTATCAGAATATTCAGAAATAAATGTAAAACCACTTTTATAATAAAAATCTTCTAAAAAATATCCCTCACTCTGGGGCCAGCACCATAGCACAGTGGGTAAAGCCACTGCCTGCAGTGCCAGCATCCCATATGAGCAATGGTTCTAGTCCCGGCTGCTCCACTTCCGATCCAGCCCTCTGCTCTAGCCTGGGAAAGCAATAGAAGATGGCCCAAATCCTTGAGCCCCTGCACCTGGCTCCTGACTTCGGATTGGGACAGCTCTGGCCATTGCAGACATCTGGGGAGTGAACCAGCAAATGGAAGACCTCTCTCTGCCCCTCTGTAACTCTGCCTTTCAAATAAATGGATAAATCTTAAAAAAAAAAAAAAAAAAGAAAGAAAGAAAGAAAGAAAGAAAAGAAAGAAAGAAAGAAAGAGACAGAGAGAGAAATCTCATTTGAGAAAATTGTCTACAGTATGAAACAGTAGCAGCAGCTATTAATATTAAAAACAAATAAACTAAAACCAAAAGCACTCATTTCTTAGGGAGGGACCGCACAAAAGAAAGGGAGATGAAAATAATAAGGTGGGGTTGATGTTTTTGGCCTTAATGGTTAAACGTTCGCCAGTTAAGACACCTATATCTCACGTGGCAGGGCTGGGTTCAATACTCAACTCCTGGCTTCAACTTCCTACTGATGCAAACCCTGGAAGCAGCAGTAATGGCTCAAGTACTTGGGTTCTGGCCACCTACACAGGAAACTCGGATTGGGTTCCAGGCTCCACGTTGTGGCAGTTAATCAGTGAAAGAAAGCACTCACCTCTCAATCAAACACATAATAATATGTTATGCTAAAATTAAATCTATAACATAGAATTTCACTACTTTACCAAAATAACTGAGACACAACACCAAACCAACCCCAAAAAACATTAGATACTACTTAGGATTCTGGCGATTTCCAAGCAACTATGTAAATTCAATAAAAACAATTTGAAGTTGGATAATATACAATTTTCCCACTGTGTGCTTTCCCTTTAACCGTTATATAAAGGGAAGGTATATATCTTGCATGTGACAGGAAAACACATCCCACTTAATTTCCACAACCCTGTAGCTCAAGTAGTACTGTCCCATTTAAATGTGAAGGATCTCTCTGACTCACCTTCCAAGTAAATAAGTCAAAAAAAATTTTAACTCCCATCTAAAAATTTTTGTAAAAGGTGAAGGAAAGGGGCTGGCACTGTGGCGCAGTGGGTTAATGCCTTGGCCTGAAGCACCAGCATCCCATATGGGCACTGGTTTGAGACCAGGCTGCTCCACTTCCTGTCCAGCTCTCTGCTATGGCCTGGGATAGCAGTAGAAGATGACCCAAGTCCTTGGGCCCCTGCACCCACGTGGGAGACCAGAAGAAGCTCCTGGCTCCTGGCTTCAGATCAGCACAGCTCTGGCCATTGTGGCCATCTGGAGAGTGAACCATCGGATGGAAGACCTCTCTCTCTCTCTCTGCCTCTCCTCTCTCTGTGTAACTCTGACTTTCAAATAAATAAATAAATCTTTAAAAAAAAAAAAAAGGCAAAGGAAAATGAACCTATATATGCTGACTCCACAGATCAATCCATTAGAAATCTTTATTTACGTTTTGTTAAAGCCCTAACACTGAAAGTTATTAAAATTTCCAATTTCAGATTCTAAGGCAAAGAAGTCAATATTCTACTCTTACACATTTAGACAATGTTAAAATAATTCTGATAATACTGATGCAGATTCAGTAGCTATCAAAATACTTACTATACGCCAGACATTGACGTAAAGGTTTCACATACATTTTCTTCAATCACTTTATGAATAAGATTCTATTGTTTCTATTTTATAAATCAAAACAGATTTCAACAGATTAATTTGCCTGTACAAGGGTACTTCAAAAAGTTCAAAGAAACATGAAATTAAAAGATTCTTTTGATTTTTTTGATGCAAAAGAATTCTGGAATGCATGCTTTTTTTTTTTTTTAACACTATTCACTTCCCATGTACTTATGAGGACTCCTTATTCATATCCTTTCAAAAGTCATATGTTGGAACTTAAACTCCAAGGTGATGATATTCAGATGTGGGGCCACTGGGAAGTGATCAGGCCATGAGTGATCTGCACTCAAGGATGAAATTAGTATACTTCACAGGGCTTGTCAAGTTTGTCCTTTGCCCTGTCCATTTCTATTGCGATGTGAGGACATAGAGCTCAGCCTCTTTGGCCCTTTCATCATCTAAGGAATCAGCCAGAGGCTCCATGTTGGAAACACAGAGAAGCCCTCACCAGACACCAAATCTGCCAACACCTTGATTTTGGAATTTTCAAGATCTCTAGACCTTTGAGAAATAAATTTCTATTATTTAAAATTACCCAGTACAGCTTGAACAAAGATAACCACCCACTTCTTCATTACACATGCAAGAAAAAGAACTCTACTTGTTGATAAGTAGGATAAGACACCATGTTACATACTTTTGCTTTATAAATCTAGAGGAAACAGCTAAACAGTCTAACATTTTTTAGTATTTAGCATTTTTCCTCTAATTAAAATATAAACAACTGCCTGAATCATATATATAAATGCTTATAGAGAAACAACTCAGTACTTGGATACAGGGTCAAAAGAAGCAAAGCAGGTTGGCTTCACATAATTTCTTTCAAAATTTGAAGATTAATCACATTTTACTTTAATTAGATAACATTAAGGGCATTTCATCGTCAACCTTTATGAAAATGCCTGTTTAATGTGCGTTCTCATTCCTTGAGTCTCCCCATTGTGAGAGACAATTACATGAAACACTTTAATTCACAGTTGAGACCACTAGCATTTATAGGGATCAAGCAGGAAAAAGGGGCTAGTGTCACTGGGCTAAGGGGCCATCTAACTGCTCCTCTGCAAGACTGTTAACGTTTCCATTTATTAATGAGAGAAGGAAAACAAAACAGATTTCAATGTCAAGTCTACAAAGGGGTCACCAAACGAGTCCATAGAAAATGCAGTTTCTGTCTTTTCCCTAGTGCTCTCTCTCTCCCCCACCCCCATCTTAGTCATTCTGTATTTCAAGCAAATATTTTAAAAAATTCTTTTGCACAAAAATAATCTTAATTTCCTTTCCCCTGAATTTTGTGAAGTTCCCTAGCACAAACTAAGTACACTGTTCAAGATGCCTCCCCTCTGTAGGGACAACTCTACAAGGCTGATGCTAGAGCTTCCTTCTCTCACAAGTGGGGGAATGGGAAAACAAGACTGGGATATGCACTCATTTTTAAAAGAAGCTCTCTATATGCTAAACATAGCAGCAGCTTTATATAACACGTACATTACAGATAGCTTCAGTCCTCTCACAGATTCCCAATATGTGCTCTGCCTTGGTAACGGTAGGGCGGTGTCAGGGGTTGGAGGGAGACACATTGTATGAGGTGACCTTGTCACTTTAGGGCCAAGGTCTGCTCTGCTGCACAAGTTCCTGCCACGGCTTGCTTCAGCAGATTGTCATACACAGCCTGATGGATCACTAGAAACATGAACCAAGTAAGCAACACAGTGCAGTTATTTTACATGACTTGTATGGAACAAATCTATGAACATACGTAATACACACAAAAAATATGTAATGCATAATAAAAGTCAATTACATTCACAACAATACACCAGTGTTTTCTCTTGTCCTAGGAACTAGTTCACTAGAATCTTAGAGGAGAGATAAAGGACACTGGGCTCTGTTTTGACTTTTACTGCAAGATCGTTAATCTTATGAGAAAATTAAGCTCAGTCTGCTAGTCAGGCATTTTCAGGGTCAATAATTCTTAAGTTACTAGCATACCAGTTAATGATACCTCTGTAGTGCAAAATAGTAAATGCCCTACACAGCTTGATGGGCTCATTCCCAAAAAATTCATTCGATGGCAAAATATTTAAGAATGCTTTTTTCAGATTAACAGAAATTTTAATATAGGCATCACTTACATATAAAAAACACAAGAGGAAACCTGGTGTCTTATTCAATGCAAAGAAAAGCACCTTTATGCACAACAGACACATAAAAATCATTACTTTCCAACTTTTATGGAACATAATATCATCTGATTAATCTACAAACTCAATACTGAAAAGTCTAGCAATTATGAAGCTGGAACTCAACTAAGAATTCCTTGTGAATGGATTAAGCTGCTTATTTTTTAAAATCCACATGTAGGAATGCCTAAAATGAATTAAGAAATACTTTGGTTCAAGACAGTAAAACAATTTCCTTAAAAACATGCTTAATATACAGTTTGTTTCATAGCTAAGTGTCCTACACAGAAAATTCAGTCCTGTACCTTATTTTTCTCCCTTAGACTCAAACATTGAGATTATCTTTCAGACTCCAGATCAAAAGTGAAATAGGAACACAGGCTCAATCTTAGCACAGCACGACACAATTCCCCCTGTGCCTCATCTCTGCTTGTGCTAAGCACAAAGGACCAACAGGCAAATGAGACACAAGTGGTTTCTATCCTCAAAACATTTATCACTTGAAGACAGACACCGACTGAGATCAGGGAGAAGTGTGAAGATGACGGGCCACAGCTGCAGGAGCATCAAGTGAGCTAGGAAGGGTTTACAGGGGGAGAGGGTAGTAGGACAGCAAACTGAGTTATGTGGGTTTGTATCCTAAAGGTTCCTAAAGGATAATGATTTGAACACATTTGCAATTAATAAATTCACTCTCATGTGAGAATAGCACAGCACGTAGTCTGTAGAAGCAGGAAGACGGGGCAGAAAGAAGTTGTAACAGTTCAAGAAAGATTCTAAACATCGGAACTAAAGATGGGGCAGTGAGGGACAGGGAAAAAGGAAAGCTTTCTGCACATATTTACTGAAGGCAAGGCCATGGAGAAAGTTACAGAGCTCTTAATGCGTTAAAGAAAAGTGCTACGCATATTCCCATTATTCCACAGAAACCATGTTTTGTAGTGGACAGCACTGGGACTTGGAGCTAGGTGCTTATCTCTGCCACTTACTAGTTTAACCATTAAACTTATGTGAGACTCAGTTCCATGGCATGTGCAATGGGAATTCATGCCAACTGCCCAACCCAATTCACAAGGTTGCTATGACAATTACAAGTGAAACAAGTCAACAAAAGCACTGAAGATTATAGGGGGAGGGCATTAACGTATTACAAAATGCTTACAGTTTTATAAACTGAAACACTGAGGGCAGGCACTGCCACCATGGGATGGCTGCTGTTGGAGAGTGAGCTTGCCTACCTCCCAAGCCAAGGAAAAGTGGGAAGGGCCTTGGCAAACCAATTCTTAGCATCTTGATAACCCCTGGGCAAATGCTATCTTTCCATGCCTAGGCTATTCATTGCTAATGTTTAGTACTTCTTAAAACCTATTAAGTTATTTTTTATACAGGATACATTGTGGCATTTCAATACACGCATATAATGCATAATGATCAGATGAGGGTAACTAGCCTCACATCTTGACACACATCTTGATTTGTGTTGGGAGCCTACAACATAACATTGTAACTGGGAATTTGTGGACCCCTTCACTGGGTCCTGCCTACATTTCCACCAAATATACCAAACAGGTTAGTAATATACTCACTAGGTAAAGTATACTCATTAGTGAAGAACTTCAAAAACTGGCCCCAACATGCCAGACAGATTACATCTCCACTGCTCTGAACCCAACCTGGAGCTGGAGCTGGAGGCCCAGATATCCCTACCGGACTTTTCAGTAGATCTTATTCCCAATGCCTTCCTCTCCCGAAACCTACAGCCTGGAATGCACCTTCACCATGATCCAAAGTGCTTCAAAAGTCAACTCTACACAAATGTTCAGCTTCCTCTTCTCAAAGACAACAGAATGTAGGTGCAATAGCTAAGATTTACTTGGGTCTGGATTCCAGTTGGACCACTTAAGTCCCCAGGAAGCCTGCACAAATTAATCTTTCTGTGCCTTGGTCAGTCTCTTGGTAAACTAGAATACAATGGTGCCCACCGCAAGATCACTCTGAAGACTCATGAGTTAGTAAGCACAAAGCATTTAGAAGAGCTTCCATGATAAAGTGAACAAGGGAAGAGTGCCAGCATTATATTAATAGTTCCAAATTATCTTTTCCATACTGATGATACTTTGCATTTCATGCTATGTCATAAGAAAGTGACAGCATATGTCTTTCTCTTTTTGTTTAGTGTTTAAATTGTTTGTTGATTGAAAAGCAGAAATGTAGAATGGAAAAAGGGTATCTTTCTATGACTAAATTGGTCCTGAATGATTTTTTTAAAAATATTTTTTTAAAATGTCCAGACTATTTTAAAGTAGGGAAAACAACTTCTTACACAGTTCACATGTTCTGTAGCATCTAATAATTCTAAAATATAATAGCAAATAATTTGATTTGGGATATTTTAAAAATTGAGCCAGAAGGTAAAAGAAGCTCTATAAAGCTAAAGGTTGTAAGAACAACTTCAAGAAATATAAATAACATAGAATCCTTTCCTAATCCATGCAGTTTGAGTCTAAGCTCCAAATTCTTCTCCAATATGAATTATAAGAATCCTATTATTTGTAAAATGGAATAAAAAAACCTAAGGTGATTTATCTAAAGGAAAGATCTAGAAATAGGACCTCTAATTACTTAAATACTGAGGCCTCTGGATTAAAACATTAAACTGCAAAGCCCTTCAGCCAAAGGGATTAAGGAGTTTAGAGTGGACCTGACAAATTACTACGGGGTTAGGAGAAAAAATGCAGACATAAAGTAGGCCAAGCTTAAATAGAAAATGAAATGCAAGAGAAAACTAACAGTAGGTGTGGACTCTGAACCTCTGTGCAGGAAAAATCATCAATTTAGATATTTCAATAATTAAAGAATCAAGATCCATGTAAAAATAGCTATCTATAGAATCCCTGGAAAATGTGAGCATGCAGCAATGTTAACCTTGGAAATTAATGACTTTCAAATAGGTTTTGGCAACTGGAAATACAAGGCCAAAAAATAAGCTTGTTATGATAACATGAACCAGTATCTTCTCATAGGAGGAATTCTATTTAAATATCTCCTGAGTATTGGTCACCCCAGCAAAACAGCAAAAATCAAAACCACTAACTCAGTCATCAACAGGACTCCCCTTGGAACATCTGGTTTTCTGTCCCTAAAGACTATCAGTTGATTTGAAATAAAACACAATTAATTTAAAGAAGAGCTTAAAATGATTCAGGGTGGCTCTGTGAGAGCCTGGGAGAGTGCAAGGTCTGGGAAGACTCAAAAAGAGTTCAATGTCTACATCTTGGCAAAGTCACAACTTGAGAGACCCCAGGGGGGATCCAATAACCATCCACAAACATCTCAAGTGTGAAAACAACAAGCAGGAACAGGAATTTCTTATCCTGGTACCAAATGTACTTCTGGCACTTCAAGAAGGAATAGAAAATAACATGTACATGAAAACAATTCCAACTAATACCACTCACAAAAATATTGAACTTTCAATTTTGTTTTCCTCTTAGGCTACTATCAGCAATTCTATTCTTTGCACTAACTCATTTCTAGCAATTTTAGAGCTTTCAAAAAATATTTTGCTTATATTATCTAAAATGTTTCCTTCAGAGTTTAAAGTAGTTCTTCAGAAGAATGCTAGGTTCCAGAAATCAAAGGTGGTAGTAGTTTCTGGTGAAACTGAAAATCTTTTTACCTGAATTTCCATTTGATAATTACTGGCGGGGGGGGGGGGGTGGTGGGGGGAGAAGGAGAGGGTAAGAGAAACACAACTCACACTACACAGGAAAAACAAAGTAGCCTGCAGGGCTGACCCAGCCTTTGAGTAGGCTGTGGCTTCTGTCCTAAAATTTCTGCCAGTCACTAGCTACTATTTTTAAACTTCTATATTTAGCTATTTTCAGGTCTCAGAGTTAGCCACTCTCTAAACAGGTTTATACTTCATTCTTTCCTGCACAAGCAGCAGCAGCATGGAATTCTGTATAGTCAGCCTTCTCTCGCTTTGCGATCCAGTTTCTTAAGGCATATAGTTAGGTTACGTAGGTCTGCCCAAATTAACTGAGCTCAAGCGTATGGAATCAAATCTAAATTTGCTATCCAAGTTGAGAACGCCTTACCCGAAAAGCTTAGAACCAGCAGTATTTTGGAATTTGGAATATTTTCACATACATAATGAGAATCTTAGGGATGGGACCTAAGCCTAAACATGAATTCATTTGTATCACATACTCCTTATACACATAGCTTGAAGGTAATTTATTTTATTTATTTATTTTTACAGGCAGAGTGGACAGTGAGAGAGAGAGACAGAGAAAGGTCTTCCTTTTGCCGTTGGTTCACCCTCCAATGGCCGCTGCGGCCAGCGCACCGCGCTGATCCGATGGCAGGAGCCAGGTGCTTCTCCTGGTCTCCCATGCGGGTGCAGGGCCCAAGCACTTGGGTCATCCTCCACTGCACTCCTGGGCCATAGCAGAGAGCTGACCTAGAAGAGGGGCAACTGGGACAGAATCCGGCACCCCGACCGGGACTAGAACCTGGTGTGCCGGCGCCGCAAGGCTGAGGATTAGCCTCGTGAGCCACGGCGCCAGCCTTGAAGGTAATTTTAAAGTATTATTAAAGAGGTATATAAGTCAGGGGCCGGCGCTGTGGTGCAGCGGGTTAACGCCCTGGCCTGAAGCACCGGCATTCTATATGGGCGCCGATTCTAGTCCTGACTACTCCTCTTCCAATCCTGCTCTCTGCTGTGGCCTGGGAATGCAGTGGAAAATGGCCCAAGTCCTTGGGCCCCTGCACCTGCATGGGAGACCTGGAAGAAGCTCCTGGCTCCTGGCTTTGGATCAGCGCAGCTCTGGCCACAGCGGCTATCTGGGGAGTGAACCATTGGACGGAAGACCTCGCTCTCTCTCTGCCTCTCCTCTGTGTTACTCTTTCAAATAAATAAATCTTAAAAAAAAAAAAAATTCTATTAAAAAAATAGATCAGTCAAGTTTGCTGGTTCACTCTCCAGATGTCCACAACACTTGACTGCGAACAAAGCCAATTCAATCTTAGCCTCCTACATAAGTACCAGGGGTCCAACTACTTGAGCCATCACCACTGCCTCCCAGGGTACACATTAGCAGAGACAGGCATTGAATCCATGCACTCCATTTTGGGATGCAAAGACTCTAATTGGCTTAACTGCTAGGCTAAATGCCTGGCTCCTGGAAGTATTTTTTACATGGTAGGTTTAGTGCACATACACTTTGATTGCAAATCATCAAAGTCAGGTATGGAATTTCCCATTTGTGGTATGTCTGTGTTCAAATGTTTAGGATTTTGGATTTTTTATTAGGGATGCTCAATCTGTAGTAGAGTTACTGTAATAAAAATATTTTTAGAGGGGATGACACTATGGTGCAGGAGGTTAATCCACTACCTGAGATGCCTGCACCCCATACAATACATCCTACACCAACACGAGATCTGGTTGCTACACTTTTGTTCCAACTCCCTGCTAATGCACCTGGGAAAACAGTGGAAGATGGTTCAAGTGCTTAGGACCCTGCCATTCACACACAGCCGAGACCTGCAGTAGTTCCAGGCTCCTGGCTTCAGTCTGGCCATTGTGGCTAGTTGAAGAGCAAACCAGTAGATGGGATCTTTCTCTCCCTCTCTATAACTCTGCCTTTCAAAAAAAGAACTAATATTCTAAAAAATAAAAACATTTTTAGAAACAGAAAAATCTGAAAAGTTATGGAAAATTGTATCAGAATATTCTACTTCACTTATAAGCTTAAAACTGCTGTTGGGGGCATGTGGTAGACATCTGGCCTAGAAATTAGGGTGCAAGCTGCGATGCCCACATCCCATATAAGAATGTCTGGATTTGATTCCAAGCACTGCTCCCGATTTGCCTTGCTAAATGACTGGAGTTCCTTCCAACCATGTGGGAGACCTGGATTTCTTTCCTGGCTCCCAGCTTTACCCTGGTCCAATCCAAGCCACTGCTGGCATTTGGGGAATGGATAAGTGGATGGCAGTATGTACTCTCTACCTCTCAAGATAAAACCAAAACAAAACTTTGATGGATATAAACTATCAGAGGCAGAAGAGAAAACATGAGACAGACGAAAGAGAATAGTCTTGGGTGCAATTCTTCCAAGGCAACTCAGGACTAAACCCCAACCACTCAGCAATATCTTTTTGCTTGAGACCCAGATGAGTTCCTGGGAAGAGGGTCCCCGTGGTAGATCTTCCAGATCAGTTAAGATTTATTTTCTTATTTATGTGAAAAGGAGAGGGTCAGAGCAAGAGGGACGGAGGAAGGTATTACATTCTCTGGTTCACTCCCCAAATGGCCTCAAAAGCCACGGCAGGGCCAGGCCAAACCTAGGACCCCCCAAGAACCAGGAACTCCATCCTGATCTTCCAAATGGGTGGCAGACACTCAAGCACTTGAGTCATTCTTTGCTTGCTTTTTAAAAATATTTATTTATTTATTTATTTACGTATTTGAAAGGCAGAGGCAGAGGCAGAGAGAGAGAGAAAGTCTTCCATTCACTGGTTCACTCCCCAGATAGCAGCAACAGCCAGAGCTGTATTGATCCAAAGCCAAGAGCCAGGAGCCTCTTCCCAGCCTCATACGGGTACAGGGGCCCAAGGACTTGAGCCAACCTTTTTTTTTTTTTTTTTTTTTTGACAGGCAGTTAGTGAGAGACAGACAGAGAGAAAGGTCTTCCCTCCGTTGGTTCACGCCCCAAATGGCTGCTGCGGCCGGCACACTGTGCTGATCCGAAGCCAGGAGCCAGGTGCTTCCTCCTGGTCTCCCATGCGGGTGCAGGGCCCAAGCACTTGGGCCATCCTCCACTGCCTTCCCGGGCCACAGCAGAGATCTGGACTGGAAGAGGAGCAACCGGGATTAGTACCCAGTGCCCCAACTGGGACTAGAACCGGGGGTACCGGCACTGCAGGCGGAGGATTAGCCAAGTGAGCCGAGGCACTGGCCTACTTGGGCCATCTTGTACTGCCTTCCTAGGCCATAGCAGAGAGCTGGACTGGAAGTGGAGCAGCTGGGACTTGAATCTGCGCCCATATGGGATGCTGGCACTTCAGGCGGCGGCTTTACCCGCTATGCCACAGTGGTGGCTCTGCTTTCCTTTTCCAAGAACATCAGCAAAGAGTTAGGTAGCAGAGTAGCTGAGACTGATACCAGTGCTCCAAAAGGGGATGTAGGAGTCCCAAGCAGCAGCTTAACCTGCTGCAGCACCACACCCACTCCTGGAGCAGTTTCCATTTCAAGGTTATGGAACAAACTTCTTGAGAATCTGACAGAGATTCCTTGACCCATTTTAGGGCAGGACCTGGGAATTTTTTTTTTTTAACAACCTGAATTTTTAACAGGATTCCCCAGGTGATTCTGATGTGTGGCCAAGTTTCAGAATGAGTAAAAAGTTTCCTTTGATCACGGTTCTGGCCCATAATCCAGGAGGACTTCTTGTTGATGGTCTCTGTACTCACCTTCAGATCTCACTCAAAGGCAATCTTCCTCAGAGAGTCTTTCCTTGAGCTCCTTAGTTCAAAGTCTCAACTGCCTTTTACTGGTTTTATAATAGTTTCCCTTTCAGCACTTGTCAAAATTCGCAGACACTGAGCTGAGTGGTTATTTGAATAATATCCGTTTCTAACTGAGGACCACAAACATCTGGTTTCACAGGCTATTGTAACCCCAGGCTTGGTGCACAGCAGGCACTCAAGATGCTTTGGTTAAAGGTTGCTGGACTGATGCTGCTTGTGTGAGACAGTGAGCTGTGAGTTACACACATTCTGAGCAGTGCATTAGCAGCGCAGGTGCCATCAGCACACCTGAAAGCAAACTGTCTAAAGGTTGACATTTTGTAATAGGGAAGTCCCTCTTTTTGAGGTTGATGGTAACAAGGGAGCTAAATATGGAAGGAGGAAAGCAAGCCTGCACATGTGAATGCTAAGTGAGTCAGTATCACACAGTTTTCCACTGTGGACTACTCTGCACTACCGTTAGGCTGGCAGTTATTCAAAGTGGAGCGCTCCACTTAAGTGCTGCCAGGAATCCAAGTGGTCCCAGAATGAACTCACAGCCGCAGGCCACACTTGGGCCTTGGAAATTAGAAGGAAGCATTTGGTAACAACACACATCCCAGCATGATGCCAGGAGAGATCACAAGGAAAAGATCCATTTCTTTTGGGAACTCAGTCACAACAGGACTCAAAGCCAGGTTTCTCTGTAAGGGGAAAGAAGTGACACTATACAAACTTCATAGATGCACCTGTCTGGTCCCAAAGCATTAAGTACATACTAAACACAAGCAAATCTCAAATTTATTATCTCCAATCTTGATGCTTCCCAAAATGGCCAGCCACTTCTACTGCCAGTCTGTCCTCTCCCCGTGCATATGTAACAGCACCTCACCATGTCATGGGATCTATCCCAGACTGCGTGCTTTCCAGTGCAGCTCCATCTCAGTAGCTGGTATCATCCCATCATCCTTACCTTTAAATTTATTAAAAACAAAACAAAACAAAACACATACCCTATCTGCCTTCCTTGATGCTCTCCTTTTCCTCAGCCCAGGTTACTCCTATCCTCAATCGATCACAAAGCCTTATCAACTCTCCAATACATATATCCCAGAATTTGTTGCTCAGTATTTACCTCCTAACTGATCTCTCTGCTTCCACCCCTAACCCTCCAACTCATTCTCCACCCAGGTGCCTAGACTATTTGTTTACAAAATGGAAAGCAGATGTCATTTCCCTGGGGGAAAAAAAAATTCCAGTGGTCTCCATTTACAATCTCATAACATCCAAATGTTTTACCATAGCCTGCAAGGTCACGGGCTTACTGCTGCCATGTCTCCCATCTCATCGCACATCCTCCCACTTTGCTTACTCAGTAGTTTACAGACATACTTTTTTTCCTTAAGATTCATTCGTTTATTAGAAAGGCAGAGTTAAAGAGACAGAAACAGGCTGGCATCGCGGCTCACTAGGCTAATCCTCTGCCTAGCGGCGCCGGCACATCGGGTTCTAGTCCCGGTCGGGGCGCCGGATTCTGTCCTGGTTGCCCCTCTTCCAGGCCAGCCCTCTGCTGTGGCCAGGGAGTGCAGTGGAGGATGGCCCAGGTGCTTGGGCCCTGCACCCCATGGGAGACCAGGAAAAGCACCTGGCTCCTGGCTCCTGCCATCGGATCAGCGCGGTGCGCCGGCCGCAACGCGCCGGCCGCGGTGGCCATTGGAGGGTGAACCAACGGCAATGGAAGACCTTTCTCTCTGTCTCTCTCTCTCTCACTGTCCACTCTGCCTGTCAAAAAAAAAAAAAAAAAAAAAAAAAAAGAGAGACAGAAACAGAGACAGAGAAAGGTCTTCCATCCACTGATTTACTCCCCAAATGGTTGCAACAGCTGGAGCTGGGCTGACCTGAAGCCAGGAGTTTCTTCCAGGTCTCCCACGTGGGTGCAGGGGCCCAAGCACTTGGGCCATCTGCTGCTGCTTTCCCAGGCATATCGCACAGAGCTGGATCAGAGTGGAGCAGCTGGGACTCAAATTGGTACCTATGGAATGCTGGAGTTGCAGTAGGAAGCTTAACCCAGTACACCGCAGCTCCGGTCCCAGCCATACTTTGTTCTTAACAAGGCCACTCCTCTCCCAAAGCCAGACCTGGGCACTTCTCATTTCCTCTGCCTGAAACGAGATGCTCTTCCAGCTGTGTGGCTGACTCACATTCTCCCTGGAGATCTCCGTGGAAGTCACTTGCTCAGAGGGTCTTTTGCTGAACACTCTGTTTTAAACCAGCCTCCTCGGTTCTTCTCATTCTCACCACTTTCCTGACTTCCTGCAGCACTCTCATCAAAACTTACACTCTGGGTTTATCAAACAATTATAAATGCCCCCTGTGGCAGCAAATGCTGTGTTGAGGCGGGGATCTGTCTTCTTGATGTCAGCTATTTCACTAGAATCTGGCATAGTGCATAGTGGGATTTAATGTCAATCTGTTGAAGAGTGAAAATCAGGAAGGAGATATTTTTTTAAAAGTCAAAAAACACACATAGAAAGTGAAACTGACTATAGATTCCAAAGCTCTGTAGGAGGTTCGGTTTGGTGATAAGGTCTAATTCTCTGGGTCAAGAATATATATATCATCACCATGACCACTGCTGCCACCATGTAAGTCAAAAAACAAAGACCAGAAAATTGGGAGGTAAAGCTCAAGTTCTGATATTAACTTTTACCTAAAAGAAGTTACTTTAGCCTCTTGTATTTTACTTGCAAAATGAAAGGGCTATGTTGGCCAGCTCACAAGGCTAATCCTCCACCTGCAGTGCCGGCACCCCGGGGTTCTGTCCCAGTTGCCCCTCTTCCAGGCCAGCTCTCTGCTGTGGCCCAAGTGCTTGGGCCCTGCACCCCATGGGAGACCAGGAGGAAGCTCCTGGCTCCTGGCTTCAAATCGGCACGGTGTGCTGGCCGTGGTGGCCATTTGGGAGGTGAACCAACGGAAGGAAGACCTTTTTCTCTGTCTCTAACTCTGCCTATCCAAAAAAAAAAAAAAAAAAAAGGTGGGGGGCTGTGTTTTGCTTTATAATTTTGATTGTCTACATTCAGAATACAATTTGGTATACCCATTTCTGCATTCCACCAAAAGGCTTACTGTTGTTATCTCTAGGCAAAACAGATGAATAAAAAGGAATCTCAACTTTCTAATTGGCAGGTCTGCCTCTGATGTGGCAACCTCATGGCTGGAATATCTACAAAAGGTCACCATGGCCTGGCCCTGCCCTCAATTGGTCATTCCATGCTGCTATCCATCTTCTATTTGACAAAAACAAAAAGCCCGAGACAAACCAAGTGTACATTATTTTTGTGATATAAGTCTCTATATTGTCAAGATACTGACCTTAAGGATCTTATGAAGGACTATTTTATTTTTTGTTATTCTTCAATAAAAAGTTTATTTTAAAAAATCCATAGGATGTTCACTAGAAAAAGTGAGTTTTGTGGTATGCAAACTAGAAAATTTTTAAAAATTAAATGTTTTTCTACCACCAGTTAAACTTACATTAGCAAATATTTCTCTGAAAAATTTCTCTTAGAGTCTGATAATTCAAAATCTTAGCTCTGCCACATTATACTAAAATTGAGTAAGTTGTATTTTCCATATTTATACCTTTTAAAAATATTTTTTTGAGAAACAGAAGGAGGTCTTCCTTCCACTGGTTCACACCCCAAATGGCCCCAATGGCCGGAGATAGGCCAAGAGGAAGCCAGGCGCTTTTTTGGGGCCTTCCACATGGGTGCAGGGGCCCAAGCAGTTGGGCCATATTCTACTGCTTTCTCAGGCACATTAGCAGGGAGCTGTACAGGAAGCAGAGCAACCAGGACTCAAAGTGGCACCTATAGGGGTTGCCTGCATTGCAGGCAGAGGCTTAACCTACTATGCCATGGTGCCGGTCCCCAAAAGACATTTGGGAAGTGAACCGGTGGCTGGAAGATAGATTGATTAATCTCAATTTATCTCTCCCCCTGCCTCAATGACTTTCAAAGAAAGATATAAACCCCCCCCCCCCACACACACACTCAAAGAAACCTTTATTTAAGGAGTACAAATTTCTTAAGTACAACTTTAGGAATACAGTGATTCTTCCAACTGCACCTGCCCTCCTACCCCCACTCCCACCCCACCACTTCCTCCGTCTCCATCCCCAGTCACATTCTCCATTAAGATTCATTTTCAGTTAACTTGATACAGAGAAGACTGTGATCACTCGAGGCTCTTGACTTGAGCTGCCAAGGCTATGGGAGCCTTTTCAATCTACAATCACCGTCAGTATTTAGACAAGGCCATAAGCAAAGTAGAAGTTCTCTCCTCCCTTCAGAGAAAAGTACATTTGAAGGACTATTTTAACTGTAAGAAGTCTTACCTCCAAAAAGAATGCAATTTTTTAAAAATAAAGATTAAAATATAAAAACAAGCATTATGCATGAGATTCACAGTGGTATGGCAAATTCACATTTATGCAACTTGAGAATGAAGGAATTCCAAAAAGACAAGGAGACTATCAGGATTCATTTTTAAAACTACTATTGCATGGAAGCAGTGAGGAAGGCACAGGGAGGCAATGAAGCAAACCATGAAACCCAACCATCACCACACGGTAGCCAGGAAGAAGAAATCTCCTCTAACTTGCCTAGGACCAATTAAGCATATAAGGGAAAACCACTACCTACCTCCATCCCCTTCTCAGCTCCACCAACAGCCAACTTCCTCTTCTGCCCCAATGGAAAAAATAACCAAGGATACTGCTAATTTTCTAGTTCTACAATCAAACTTCACTGGCTCGGGGGATGACTCCCTACCTTTTTTGGTTCCTCATCTCTATGCTTTCATTGGATACACCCAGGATAATAAAACTGGAAGTTTTCAATTGAACTGACATTAAAAAAAAATTTTTTTTTAACTCCCATCCGGTTGGGGTTGGATGTGTGAACAGAAAATGCTACATCTGTGAAATGTGAGCTCTTCATTAAAGAAACTACCTCAAACCCCAAGCTTGGACAAAGAGCGCCAATATCCCTGCTTCCCAGAGGTACTGCCCCATCACTACAAGCTCTTGGCTAATGTCACACCCAGAGCTCCCCATCTGCCTGGGCCCTGCAGCACCATGGGGCTTCCTGGCAGTTGGCACCACAGTTGCTGCTGGCACCAGGACTCTGGCAGAGACCAGAGGGAAGCATCATATTAAAAGGAATGCCGACTGCAAACAGAGGCCACAGATGAAAAGTGGACATCTACTCAACTGATGACAGCACATGCATTTGTGCCAATAAAACACCACTCTCCAATCACCAAATTTATGGAGGATTTTATTAATTTCAAATGTCTACTCCACTGAAAAAGACTCAAGGGCCATCTAACCGAGTCTCGGGGTGGGGTGACTCTTCTAAAATGGAATTGAAAGATATTTATACCGGTGCAAAAACCATTTGAAATCCATGCACAGTTCTTTACAACATATGCATTTTCCATGAATTCTGAAAATCCTGTATATGTCTGATAAACTAAATCTTACTAAGAGCCTTTAAACCTGGGCGAAACCTCCATTCAACTCATCTCCCTCTCACCCCTTAGAAAGCGGTGAATCAATCAAGTTCTTCTCTCTGAAACATCTATGGGAAACCTACTGGCTGAATTTACTGGGGTTCATAGTCTGAGGGCTGACATTAGAAACTTTTTCAAGCACCTTATACTGGATATTTATACTCAGTTGTTTTCTAATTGTTTCCTGAGTATGCTGCAGTCTCTCATGGGACAAGAACCAGTACTGGTTTGGCATCCTCAGCCCCTGCACTTAAAGATATGGCTGAGTACTTAATAGTCAATACAAAGACATGCTAATTTGTCCTAAAATTGTTTTACAATAATTTTTAAGCTGTTTAATGTTTTTAAGAATAAAAAATTATCCCCATATTGGTCTTTTTACATCATGACCCATAATACCTCATTTGATTAGGAAAAATGCAAAAATAAAGAAAACTAAGTTCCTTGCTGTCTGAATTATAAAGTCAGCTGATTAACCATTATGAGGAAGTATTCTGTTTTACTCTTTATTCTGCCATTACATAACCCAAACCTACCCTCCAGGAAAGCATAAATGGTTCAATAAAAGTCTCCTTGTGCTGAATTTTCAAACAGGAATCAGAGGTACAGTCTGGCCACCCTGGTCATTTCTACCATTTGCTTTATTCCCACTTTCTCAGCTTCCTCAGCCCCCACACAAGTCACATTCTGAAGACATAGTTCAAGAGAAGATGTGGACAGAACCTATGGCTTCGAAACCAAAAGGTGACTCCTACTGCAAAGGAGCAGAATTTATCCTGGTAGCCAGTTGTCTTTCCATTTAAGAACCTCAAAAATCCTTTTCTTTTCCTTAAACCTTATGGAATTTTACTTTCTGCCATTACAAGAGACTGATCTCTAGCACACAAATATCTCTGAACAAATGTCTAAAATGTAAAAAATTTTTTTAAAATATAAAAAAACTGGAATAATATATACTACATATTGATAATTACCATCTTGGGCAGAGAGTATAGATAATTTTTATGTCCTTCACTATACATCTAAAATTATAAACTTTTCATAATAGGAGTGTATTATCAAGTAAAAAAAATGAGCAATGGAAAATCAAATTAGAATATTTATGCAGTGGAGATAAGGAAACCACAGAATTTTATTAATAGATAAACTTTAAAATTAACTTCCAACATTTCACTCTGCACTACTAATCTTAATTTTGGAGAAGCTGGCATTACTTTCAATTCCATTGACACAGTACGAGCTCTGATTCTCCTTGTTCCAAAACAAAAGACTGTCATTTTTCAAGGTAGAAAAGGAATTTCTATACCTGAAAAATACAGCATTTTGGTTGCTTTCAAGACCTCCTGGGCCGGCACTGTGGCATAGTGGGTAAAGCCGTCACCTGCAGTGCCAGCATCCCATATGGGTGCCGGTTTGTGTCCCGGCTGCTCCATTTCCAGTCCAACTCTGCTATGGCCTGGGAAGGCAGTACAAGATGGCCCAAGTCCTTCGCCACTGCACCCATGGAAGACTGGGAAGGAGCACCTGGCTCCTGGCTTTGGATCAGCACAGCTCTGGCCATTGCAGCCATCTGAGGAGTGAACCAGCAGATGGAAGACCTCTCTCTCTGCCTCTGCCTCTCTCTGTAACTCTGCCTTTCAAATAAATAAATAAATATTTAAAAAAAAACAAAACTTCATAGTTGATTAACATTCTGTGTAATAACTGTGACTCATTTTCAAATGAGATGTCACCATACACCACTGTTCTTTTTTAGGTAGTAAATAAAAAATATTAGAACTCAACTTTAGTTCCAAAATTCCTTACAATTCACAGTGAACTGATCCTTTAAAAAATAATAAAAATAAAGGGCTTTGCCTTAAACATTTTTACATCTTATATTTCCTTTTTCATGGTTTACACTTCAGCAAAGTCCTGACTAGGGCTAAGAAAGCATTAACAAAAAAAAATGTTTTGCTTAACAGTGTTAACAAACAAGACAGCTCAAAACATTCCTGAAACTTTCTGGTAATAGAAATGTTCTCAGTCTTGATGAGACTGTATGACACACAGGTATATGCATGTTTTAAAACACAAACTAGGTGTGGGTACCTGGTGCAGTGGTTAAGACATCTGTGTCCTACGTTCAAGTGCCAGCACCACTCATGGTTCACGTTTTCTACTAATACACACCATAGGGCACAGCAAGCACCCAGTACCTCGCTCCCTGATGCCAACTTAGGGGACCCTGGATTGAATTCAGAGCTCCTGGCTTTGGCCTGGACCATCCCCAGCTATGGCAAGCACTGACACTGTGGCATAGTGGGTAAAGCTGTTACCTGCAATACCAGCATCCCCTATGAGTGCCAGTTCAAGTCTCAGCAGCTCCATTTCCAATCTAGCTCTCTGCTATGGCCTGAGAAAGCAGTAGAAGATAGCCCAAGACCTTGGGCCCCTGCAACTGTATGGGAGACCCAGAAGAAGCTCCAGGCTCCTGGCTTTGGATCAGCACAACTCTGGCCATTGCAGCCATTTGGGGAGTGAACCAGTGATGGAAGGTCTTTTTTTTCTCTCTGCCTCTGTAACTCTGCCTTTCAAATAAATAAATAAGAATAGGAAAAGAAAAAAAGACTAGAGAAAAACTATGGCTTAAGAAATGATGAAAAAAGAAAAAAACCCACAACCTATTTCCCTACAGTCTCTGAATCTTACTACAAGTAAATCATGGTACAATTAAAAAGGTATTTTAAATCTTCCTGCAAAATTGCATTTGAGTATCATTGAAATCACACTCAGACCTAGGTTTTGCCTGGGTTAACAAGATCCTAAAGCCAAAAAGGAACCTCTGTACCAGAAGTCATGGACTTGCCTTTCCATGCCCACTGTAAGAAACTTGCATTTCTAGATGGATCTCAAACTGCATTTGCCCAGATGAGAAATCCACTCACCTCAGCTGACTGAGAAGGCATCTTCAGCTTGGTGAGTTTGACTTTGGCAGGCACTTTTAAGTCTGTTTTTTCAAAGGTCTGCTGTCGGTAGTCCTCCGGCAGTGGTTTCAGTTCAGGAGACTCACTGGGAGCCTGGTCTTGACCATCCATGGGCCGGACATAAGCTGTAGGCTTCTGTTGCATGGCAATGGTTTTTGAGGGGAGGGAGGAGGGTGGAAATGTCTGAGAAGGTGGCTGGGGAGGGGCTATCCCAAGGCTGGCCACTGCCACCAAGCTGTCTTGAGGGGTCTCTTTTTCATGGACTTTCACCACTGGGTCCTTGGGAGATTTGGCCAGGCAGTAGCCTTTGCTGTTGTTACTGCTATGAACCTTGCTGCTTCCTTGTGTCCTGGGAAGACTCTGCTGGTTGGAATGTAGAGGTGACAAAGGGGGTACTGGAGACGGCAAAGAGATTAAGGGAGAAAGCTCCTTCCCTGCAGCAGAGGCCATCATCAAAGCACAATGTTCTCCATCAGTCCTGCGGTCCCCTTTTTTGTGATGACTGGAGCTGTACCCTTCCTGACCAGGGCGATCCTGGGTCAGGTGCTGACTGTCCAGTGAGCCATAACTTCTGGCATGGACACTTGTCATTGGTTCCATTCTTGGCTGTGCCATCTTTGGATTGTGGTTAACGTTACCAACAGGAAGTGGTCCAGAGGCGGGAGTGTGAATGGGCTGGTGGGGGACGGCAGTTTGGAAGGAGTTAGATGGAATGCTGCTCCCCTTGTCAGGAAAGAAAGGATATCTCGGCCTTTCCAACCTGTTCCCAGAAGCGTCCAAGGGCTGGGATTGGGGCTTGCTACTATAGAACTCCTGCACTTCTTCATAGCTTCCTAACATGTTCTGTATACGACTGGAGAGCTCATCACCTTTTGCTGTCTGGAAATAAAAGAAAGGATGACAGAATTAGACACTGGGGGGGGGGGGGGGGAGGGACCTAAGGAGAGCAGTCATTTAACAAACTACATTACAGAAACCGTTAAAGAACAACCCCTTCAATTTTAGCTCTCAAGAAGGTTGTCGTGGACACATATTACTGATGAGAGGGGACAAATATTGTGAAAGAAAACCACAAACTGGTAATTCTAACAACGTTCATGAATCCTCATCCTTTATCTTCAACAATAATCTGCAGAGTAAGTTATTTTCATAGTTGTGACCCCTGTTCCAACAAGTTACAATGAACGGTTTCATCACACGTAGAGTTCAATTCTGCGATAAACCAGACTTTCACCTTCTAGTCTATAGTAAATACCTTGTAAGGCTCCCCAAAAAGGGGAATCTTTTCCGGAAGTGGCTCTTTCTCTTGGTGAGCTTCCTGATTGCGCCTCTCCTTCTCTCTAATTCGAAGCAGGTTTCTGTCTTCATTGTACAAGCTGTTTCAGATGCCACAAGAGAACAAAAATGATAAACTTTATCAGAATCCACATTCTGCGGCAAATGGACAGGTATGTGGGGAGATAAGGATGGGTCTAGAAATAAGTGATTTCAAGGGATGGAATGAAAGGAAGCAGAAATCCCTGAACCCCTCCTGGACTGAGGCCATGTTCCATGAGCTGTGACCTCCCAATCCCAGTTCCTGTGCAGGGAACACGTTCAATCCGGGCTGCAGCTTCCTTCCATCACTGCTCAGAACTCACTCCCAACTGAACAGTCTTTTATAGGCAGTGGTGGAACCGAGACAAGGTTAATGATTTTTTTTTCCTTCAGCTTGCAAAATATGGGGTAGAGGTAATAGTTTTTCATCCGGAAGAGGCAGGATGTGAACTTTAAAGAGACTGTTTTCCTGGATCAGTATCGTACATTTTCAAAGATTAAAATCAAAAGGCTTATTTCATAATTAAAAGATTACCAGGCACCCAAAACAGCAGTTACTTTATTCTCAGCCTGCTGTACTGGGAGTGTCTTGGAATGTAAACCCAAAAAGAGGATCCTTTTATTTGTGATTTCACATGTCAGGAATGGGGAAATTCAGTTTTAGATGTTAGCTCTACCTATTGCAACTGTCTTCCATTCTGATTGCCACGGTAAATCCACATAACATTTTATCGTAAATCACCAGAGCCAGCACCAAGGGGTTAAAATGCATTCACTGAGAAACAAGCCACAGAAATGAAGGCTGAAAGAACTATTACAGCCATACTTAAACCAAAAGTGAGTTGACTTCACTATCAGCAACACAGGCCATGCCTGACCCTCACAGGCGATGTGTAACAGCCAACGAAAATGCTCCCAGGGAAATACCCGACTGGACTTCACCAATGCCATCTGAACAAAGAGGAACCAATTCCCTTGGTCTAGCAAAGATGGCATGAACCTTTACAAATCCCAGACCTGGTGTGAGACACCCTCCCCAGTCCCCCCTCCTGGCTGTCCCCTCTCTCGTGACTTCTCATTTCCTCTGAGAAGAGTCTACAAGGGTCCCTGCCTTCCCCATCTCTTATCCCTGTAATTCAGAAACCTGACCAGAAGGCCCTAGTCCTTACGTTCACAACCCTTATTTTAAAATAACAAGCATTTTGTAGCATTTTACTACTGCATAATAAACTCAGATTCCTTGCTTTACATTGAACTTCCCCAATATGGAGATCTCAGCTGGAAATGATGGCTCTGGCCCTCTGCAAGCATGCCACGTGCGTTTTACACAGTCTTGCTAGTTTCCTCAAGTACACCCTAGGAAGGGCAGATCTCTTGCTCTAACCCCTACCACTTAGACTACAGGATCAGAATCTGCTCACAGATGGTGGATAAGGCAGTATCAGACTAAAAGAGAACACCTGTATCAACGAAATCAAAAATTTATTCCAGTGAACACAGCAAAGAGGAGAAACTAAACCAGAAACTGGCTTAAGGTGTTTTCTCTGATACAGTCTGACTCTCAATCCAGCTTCTTTCTGTTGGTGGCAGCATAACAGGTTCGATGGCCACTCAGGAATTCCTTTAAGTTCTTTTATGATTTTGGACATTCCTCTTCTTGGTGCAAAAAAAAATTTAAAAACTGTCAAGTAAGAGGGTTCATCTTCCAACTTGTTTCACAGCCACTCTGAAATGGTTTTCAGGGAGGAGTGGGCATGTAGCTATCCTCTGAGAAATCTAAACTGCAGCTCTTCTCCGCCCAGAAACTACCTGGCACAAGTACATCGTTGCGGGGAGAGGGCGGGGTGGAGGCTGCAGAGGCTGTTGCTTGGCTGGGGTTCCCTGCTTGGTAATGCAGACACCAAAGCTTCCCTGCCGGTACGCGTCACAGCTCTGGCTCTGCCTCACACAGGATTCTGCCCAGTTGTGAACTGCTACCTTGCCTCTGAACAGGGAACCCAAAAGGCAAGTTTCTCAGTCCAGGATTGAAAAAGGAGGGTTTAACTCAGTAACAGGCTGCCCAACAGCCTCCCTTAAACTCCCCAAAAACTCCACACAACTAATCATCCTGCAGTTCACACTGGTTTAATATTACTAAAATATCACTGATCAATCAGCTCAGCACGGTATCTCAGCATTGATCAATACTGCCACGCTTCCAGATTTTCGCTCGAAAGCAATGAAAACTGCTACTAACCGGAGGAAGCCAATTAGGCTATTCTTTCACAAAATTCTCAGCACTAGCTTATTACTATGCCATTCTAAAATCAAGGTACTTCCCAGACAGAGAAAATCCTATTAAGGATTTTGGTTAATTAAGGTTTTGCTCCATTAGTTTCAGAAAAATTAAGACAAAGATTTTATTGGCAGGCATAAGCAATACTATCCAAGTTTAAGACAAACCTTGAATGTTTATTATTCATCACCACCTTTTCAACCACACGTAAGTCATGAGCTGGGTACAGACACCATAAAGCTCACTGGGGTAGTTTTTGTGAGAAAAACTCTCACACTGGCTGTGGGGCAACTCTCTTTTGGGTGTCCAGCACCACAGCTCCTAGGGGGTCAGAGGAA
Organism: Oryctolagus cuniculus; assembly: GCF_964237555.1. Lineage (NCBI taxonomy): Eukaryota > Metazoa > Chordata > Mammalia > Lagomorpha > Leporidae > Oryctolagus > Oryctolagus cuniculus. The sequence continues at coordinate 82,282,231 of NC_091439.1, read as the reverse complement.
GGTGAAAGTGACAGGAAGTTCCCAGAAGTGTACAGGGTAGGTTTTGAACTAGATTGCATCCTTTCTTCTTGCAACTAACAGGGTTTTGCCAGTGCACTTGGTTGCTTTCAGGTTGACTTGGTCTTTACTGACTGCACCTTTGAGATAGCTTAGAGAATAAAAGTTCCCAGGCAAAATTTTTTAGAAATATTTTTCCTTTATCCCTTTTGAATGCAGGAGAAATGTACATTAAAAAATAAAAATACAATTCATATAATGAGTCAGTTTTTGTTCAGACTACACATGCCAAGATGCAAACCAAGTGCAAGGGGGAAGGGGCTGTGGGGGAAGAACTTTTAAGGGAGGGGATTTTAGGAAATGGCAAATGTCCTCTCTGATTCACAAACTCTGTAATTATCTTTGAATAAATTACAAGTTAACTAACACTTTAATTAAAGGTGGCCCTTCTTTTTTGTGTTAAGAAAAAAAACGCACTTTTGCTCTCACACACACGTAAGAAAACTCCATCCCAACATAAGTGAGGTCAGATGTTCTTACTGGTCCACACGGAATTTACTCCCCTGGAGTGGGGTGCCCATTATTAAATGTGGAAAATGTGCATTATGGAAAAAGCTATGTAAAGATTTCATTTTTTTACACCAAAACAAACATATCTTTTAATTTCATTATTCCACAAGCTTTGTGAAGTTCCCTTCTGCAAGTGCTCCAGCTCATCCCTCCCCCACTAGGTAAGAGGTTCCCGAACTTGAATCTCTGAACTACCTACTTCCAGGTCAGCAGATTGAGGGGGTGGGAGGGGTGGGCTGGCTGAGAGCTGCATGTTGAACAAGTATCTGGCAGGTTCTGGGGGCTCACCAAAAAACAACAGCACCAAGGACAGCAGTAGTCCAGCTACAGACAGGCCCTACTTGGCACTGGTTAGTCAGCACGGATTCAGGCACGTGATCACATCTGTCTACTGTCTAACTATCAGAACCACCTTTGTGATAGTAAGATTTTTAACTCCATTTTCCAAATCTAGTAATAATCATAATAAGCCTCGAAAGCTGAATTGCTATTCAATGGTAGCTGCGAAAATCCAAATGCCTGCTAATACAGCTTATGTTTTCAGCCCTGTGTTCAACAAGGAGACGATGACAAAGAAGACACACTAAAGTGCGCTGACACTTTTTTATACAGTCACTAATAACTTTTTAGTCTCGAAAAGGTACATGTCGGCACTTCAGGTATTATATTCTTGCTGTGAGAGCAATCTCCGAACCATATGTGTTTGGTTAAATTTATCAATGCAGGTCTGTCCTTTAAGATCCTGACAGAAGGCCCTTTGAGAAAGGGATGGTGGACAGCATGAAATTGCTCTTCAATGAATAAAAACCACACTACAATTTCTATTTTAGAGTCTTTTTACAATTTACACATTTGAGGTCAGTGGCCCCATAATAATATCAAAAGCCATCTCTAATGTGCTAAGGGATCTTTCACTTTAATCTCTTTCAAGTACAGGAACCAAAGTACCCATAATACACACAACATCAGGTTCCACTCATGAACTTCTGGGGACTGACCTAGGCCATGTTCCTGGATGCTGCTGGCTCTCTTAGCCCAGGACTCACTCTTGGTGGGTGGGGGGGATGGGGAACAAAAACATCAAGTCCCTGGTGGTGCAGGCAGCTCAGCCTACAAAAACAAGTCCACATGCTGAACTGTGCCCTCCAAGGGTGGGTATAAAGTCTGACCACCCCACAGAACATCCAAAAATCTCTTCTGATTGGGAATAACTTACAGTAGCTATGCTCTTGCTTTCAAATACTACCGTGTGACACCTTCCAGGCTCAACACACTACATCAAACCACCACATGGTTTTTCGTTTGTTGCTGTTTTTCGATTAAGTGAACAACTAGAAAGACCAAAGGAAGAAACCACAGGCTTCAGTTTCCTGGTGAGAGAGTACTCACATGTGCAAACTCACCACATAGCACATACACACACAGCCAACAGAGACAGCCTGAGCGGCACATGTTTCAGGGGACAGAATTCCCTACTCCCGCTCCACACAGAAGCCTGAGGGAAGCTTTGGAACTCCACCCTGCGTGAGGATGAAGATGCACCTACTTTCTGAGAGCTGGGGAGAATCTCTGCATGTGAACACAGTGGTGGTGCTTGGGCACGTTTACTCTGCTGCTTCCAGTGTTTCTTCTTGGAGGTATGGAATGTGTTACGGATGTGTTAAAGCATTGTGTTAAAAACACACACACACACAGATCTATAAAGATTAGTGACAGTGATTCCTTTTTCTCTCTCCCTAGCACTGTAAAGGTAAACAGCAAATGTGGATGGGGGAAAGACAGCAGCAGACAGGTCCAAGGTGGGCTAGAGATGTGGGGAAGCTCCCAGGCTCAGGGATCATCTGGCCCAGGCACCTACTTCAAGGCTGCAGCCCACAGGCCCCACTAAACTAGGTTAGTCATGCAGGGGCCCTGAATGCCATTTAGCGTTTCCATGGCAACTCCTGGCCCACAGGGCTGGCTGTGCGCAGCTGACTGCCCGTTTATCACCCTTGACTGGTCACTTCACTGAATGTCACCAACTCTCTAGGACTCACATGTAAAATGTACTTTTCCTTTGGAGTACACACTGTCATTTCTCCTGTGTGTCTATCAGCACCAGCACACAAGAGATATCTGGTAGGGAGGAAAGGGAAAATCCTGGACACAATATTTACTCTGTGGGGGGTGGGGGGGGTCTCCTCACTGTTTTGTTTTTTAAAGATTTATTTACTTATTTAAAAAAAAGATAGAGTTATATAGAGAGAAGAAGAGACAAAGAGGAGATCTTCTATCCACTGGTTCACTCCCCAGATAGCTGCAACAGGCCAAAGCCTGGAGCTTCTTCAGGGTCTCCCACATGGGTGTAGGGGCCCAGGGAATTGAGCCATCTTCTAATGCTTTCCCAGGTGCTTAGTAGGGAGCTGGATTGGAAGTGGAACAGCCAAGATTCCAATCAGTGTCCCTATAGGATGCTGGCATTACCACCTGCAGCACAGCACCAATTCCTTCTGTTTCAGAAGAACTATATTATTGTGATTTGGAAGCACAGAAGGTAGAGCTATACATAACATTCACAAAAGCTGGGCAGCTCGGGCTTAGAAAATGGTATTGTGTATTACTTAAAAGAGGCAGAGGCAAATGGACAGGATACTTGGGTTCTTCGTAGCTACAGGAGTGGCTTTTTTAGTTTGGAAGCCAGTCCACAATCTGGTCCTTTGTTTCCACATCCCCCTGTGCCTACCATGTGACATCCAGAAAAAGTTTTTTCACACATTGGTTCTACCAAAAAAAATTAATTTCTTTTAAACTGTATTACTCCCAATTACAATATGTAGCTCCCTATTTGAAGGCAGAATAAATGTTGTTTCAGAGAATGGAAATTTATTCCCAGTAAAATGTGAAAAATGCCACAGACTTTCTCATAATAAAAATCAGTCAACTAAATCTTACAAGGTTCCTTTCTCAATATCTCCCTCCCTACATCTTTTAACCTAACGGGCACAATAAACGTAAAATCAAGGACTCAATCCTAAAACACATGATCTTCTAATCCAATTTTATATTAAAAATATCAGCAAGTAGAGTGACAAAACAGCATTATGTCCCTAATTTTCCTGGAGGGGTCCCCAGGGGATCAACTCGATATATTAGGCTCTCTGCTACTCACTTATGCTTGCCACAGAAGGCTCAACCTTATTTTACTGTATTTATTTATTTTTTATTTTTATTTTTGACAGGCAGAGTGGACAGTGAGAGAGAGAGACAGAGAGAAAGGTCTTCCTTTACAGTTGGTTCACCCTCCAATGGCCGCTGTGGCCTGCGTACCACGCTGATCCAAAGCCAGGAGCCAGGTGCTTCTCCTGGTATCCCATGCTGGTGCAGGGCCCAAGCACTTGGGCCATCTTCCACTGCCCTGCCAGGCCACAGCAGAGAGCTGGACTGGAAGAGGAGCAACCAGGACTAGAACTCGGTGTGCCAGCACCGCAGGCAGAGGATTAGCCTATTGAGCCACGGTGCTGGCTTATGTTACTTTATTATAATACTTTAAAAACTAGCTACGCATACCTCCATTTCATAAAATTACATCAACCTCGATAATATTGCCCACATAACTTCTAGCAAACTCTTTCTCCTCTGAAATGGTAATACACAACAGTAAAATTCATTCTTGTTACCCATCATATAGTCTCTCTAGGAGTTACAAATAAGATACTTGACATATCTTGAAAGTATACTGCAGCCGGCGCCATTGCTCACTAGGCCTGCGGCACTGGCACCCCAGGTTCTAGTCCCGGTTGCTCCTCTTCTAGTCCAGCTCTCTGCTGTGGCCCGGGAAGGCAGCGGAGGATGGCCCAAGTGCTTGGGCCCTGAACCCGCATGGGAGACCAGGAGGAAGCACCTGGCTCCTGGCTTCGGATCAGCGCAGTGCACAGGCCGCAGCGGCCATTGTGGGGTGAACCAATGGAAAAAGGAAGACCTTTCTCTCTGTCTCTAACTCTGCCTGTCAAAAAAAAAAAAGTATACTGCAAGCTTTAAATTGAGACAGACTCCAATGGGAACATGGAAACAGGAAATGGGAAGCTCTGGAAAGCACAGATCTTCCCACTGCCAGCTCCCTTGCCAACTCCTACCTTGTCTCGCGAAAGTCTCCCTCAATATCACTACCTATTGGGGCCAGTGTTGTGGCACAGCAGGTAAAGCTGCCGCCTGCAGTGCTACCATCCCTTATGGGTGCTGGATCGAGTCCATTGCGGCCATTTGGGGAGTGAACTAGGGATGGAAGACACCTCCTCTCTCTCTTTCTGCCTCTCTGTAACTCTGCCTTTCAAAAAAAATAAATCTTTAAAAAAAAATCACTACTTCTTACCTGTGGGACTCACGGATTGTCCACAGTTACAATGACCAAAACCACACGACTTCCTGTGGTGTTGCCAGTGTTCTCCTGGGTTGGCAGATCCTGAAGGCACGCAGGGCCTATTCTTGAGGACACTGTGCTCAGCCCCGTGCTGAACACACACCTCTGACTGAAATGATTATATTCCAGCATCACTTGATTCCAAGGGATCCAGCCTGACGCCAGATTCTACCAGTCTATTTACCATTTGATGACCAAATGTGACTCACCCACAACCAAAACTGATTTTGCTAGATTGCTTTACCCATCAAATGACTCAAACCTAGAGGCAAGCTGACATCACCTTCTCCAACAGCTGGGAAAGTAGACTCAGCTAACAGTGTGTACTGGTTAACGTTTCAGGCTTTATTCAGTAGTTTATCACACTTATTAGTCATAAAATTTGACATGCACTGCATCACACAAATGCACAAGAAAATGTTTTAACATCTACAGCATATACATATTTAATTTTAAATCCAGAGACCCAGAAAAATTTTTAAGCACTACCTCTAGGATAAGAAACTCACAAAGAGAAAACCCTCCATGCTAATATAAATGCATAATGAAGGAAAAATACAAGAAAACACAGGATTCAGTGAAATGATTTTAAAACCTACATCGAGGTAAGTGGCTCTTTCCACTACTGCAAGCCCTTCATAGGCCTCTCACAGCACTCAGAAGTAAACTCAAGAAGATTGGCCTACAAGGCCCAAGGGGAAGTATGCCGGTTTTAACTGCCACCTCCCAGATGCCTCATCCTCCCCCTGCTCACCCCTCAAATCCTAGCAACACTGCCTGCCTTCTCTCACCTGGAACAGGTCAAGCTATCCATTGCTAGTCCCCGTCTGGATGCTCTGTGCCTGGAGCCAAGGACAATGGGTGCCCTCTGGCCATGACTACCTTGAGATTAAAGATCAGTCTCAGCCTGGGACTGTCTATATGGCCACTTTGTCCTGGCAGCAGGTGCTCTTCAGCATTCCTCACCCAGCATTCCTCTCTGTCCCTATCTCAAGTTAGCTTTTCTGCTCATTACCTGTTTAATCATCGTCTGGCTTCCCCACCCCCATCCGCAGGAAAAACCAAAGCCGCTAAAGGTCAGGCTCAATGCCCCTCACTATTTACCCAGCACTGACCCATTAGGCTCTACCAAGGCTGGCTGAATGCATGGAATTTTGCATGTAGATTCTGAGTTCCCTGTGATAGTTTTTAAACACACACACACACACACACACTTTCTGAAGTTCAGCATTTTCAAACAATACATCATTTTTAAGCTACGCAGTTATGAACAGCACTCTTTAAGTAACTAATTAATACATCAACAGAATTTCAAGTACCACATAGAAAGCAAGAGAAAAACAAATCCTTCCCAGATTCATCTGGTGTCTCCTAAGACTGCTGTAATGTCCCACAGGGGCTTAAAAACAAAAAAAAAGCAACCCTTCTCTGAAGAAATTATGCAGGAGCAAGGTTTTGTTTTTAAGAAAAACAAAAAGCTGACTCCAAGTCCATACGAGAAATTTTTCTACCAGCTGAAGCACTAAAGTCAAGGGGGTGCGTCCTACAGAAAAACAGCTTGGGAGCAGCACAGGACTGATCATTCCAAAAGGAAGAGTCCCTCCCAGCGACCTAACTTCTAACACACACATTCCAGAGAGCCAAATGCATCATGTACAATAAGGAGAACCGTTTGAAACTGGGCCAGTGCACCACGCACAGCTTCAGCCAAAACAAATGCTCAGCATTTAGACTAGCTAACCAACAGCAAAAGCAACAGGAAAAGGCTTACCCTTGGAAAATGAAAGGAAAAGCAATGTCTGTGTATTGATAAGAAGGGTGAGGGAACAATGGGATAAGAAGGAAACTGGTAAGCTGCCATTTATTTCTCTAAAGAATAAAATTGTACCATTCATTCTTTAAATGAGTTCACACAGACCCATCAACATAATGTTCAACTACTGAATAAGCCAAAAGCCTTGCAGGGTCGCTGCTCTCTCCACTAAATGGGCAATTCTACATCATGGGAGAGTCTAACACTAAATTCTAGGCTCCTCCAGTCACCAGTAACACACAAGTCCTCGGAGCAGTAACAAAACCACCACTGACTGTATTTTCAACCGAGTGAAACAGGTTGCTGGGGATATACTCATACAAACTTTCTAGGAGTTTTTTTTACCAGGCTCGTAGCAAACACAGATATAACATAAAACAGATATCTAACTTTATTTGCATAGTACACAAAGCAGAAGACAAAGATGGAAGAATAAATTGTCTACATAAATGTCTTTAAAGAATCATCAGCATTTCTTTTCTTTACATCCTGACTTATATTTATCTTCCCCTTTGGTTATTTAATTACACACGCCACACTTGTTTCCACAGAGAGAAAGCTTAATGTCATAAAAACCAGAGGCAGTTTCTATTCCACTTCATTCCACAGACATTTCAAGTAGGAAGAACAGGGCGATTATTATAAGAGAAGAAAGCTGCAAACATGTATTGGTATTTTACACGGCAACAAGCAACAATTACATGTTTCTAAATATTCTCATTTTCATCATAACCCCAGCTTACCTCCTACTCCCTGCTATAATTGGCATCTCCTTAAAGCTAAACAGTAAGTCATTGTTTCTCTGGAGAAGTCTCCATCTGACCTCTGCTAAGCGGTGTTTTGAGTCTTACAAAGCTTGTCAGGATTCTCTGGGCTGGATTTTAGCCCAGCCATCAACATTTATATGCAGAATATATCATCTTTTCCTCATCACTACCAACAGGCAATTCAATTAACTGCATAAAACAAATAGTACTTATGAAACAATAATGTAGCCCTCCACCACCGTCTTCAAAATTAGGAAATTATAATCTGAGAGTTCAATTAATTACAAGAGATACATGTAAAGATTTTTTAAAGAATTTATGTCTCTGAGGATGCTTTAAAATTTCATTTTTAGTATGTGAAAATCCATGGCTAGTAAATCTACTGTAAGCAAGTAGGCATTCAAAATTACCAAATACATATTCATATTTTATAAGACTTTCATTACAAAAATAATTTCTTCAAACTAAATTGCAGTTTAAATATTATGTCACTTAATTAAATTTACTTAACAGCACAAATACACTTGTCTATGGCTTTCTGTGGTCTAACTCAAAAGTTTTAAGCTTCACAAAATGAGGAAAGAAAATCCAATTATTTCCAGTAAATATTAATTCCCTTTGTGCCAGATCTAGGGATAAGAGAGTACAGATTCCACAATCTAGAGAGGAAACAAAACAAAACAGAAAACACTAAGCGTGATTGTAGAGGTTGGTTACAAGTGCTCAAGTACTAAAGAGAAAAACAGGAACTCTAAATGGAGAAGCCTGGGGCGATTTAATTACATGTGTGACATCTGAGCTGAGTCTTGAGGGCTGAGCAGAAGTTTCCATGTCCCCCCTAGAGAAAGCACTCGAGCTAAGCAAGAGTGATCATTCACCATGGGGTGTTTACACCCTCTCACCCACCCCCATTCAAATTTCTTACAGATGGGTGCAAAGCAAGCTCTGGTAATTTGTAGGGATGACAGCTTCTTGCAGACACATGCTCCACTGGGCTGGAGGACGGCTCAAGGATCTTAGAGAAGAAAAATCCCCCCAACCCACTACAAAAGCCGATGGGCTTACCTCAGCCTGAAACTACGATCTCAAACTGCTGTGCAGGATAAGCCTCTGCTTGGGAGGCCCACATCTCACAACAGAATGCAGGTCCATGTCCCAGATACTTTGCTTTCCAGCCAGGTTCCTGCTATTGCTCCTGGGAGGCAGCAGATGATGGCCCAAGTACCTGGGTCCCTGCCATGCACATGGTAAACCCGAATACAGTTCTTGGCTCCAGGCTTCAGCCTGGCCCAGCCCAGCTGTTATAGGCATTTGAGGCGTAGACCAGCAGATGGAAGACTGATCTCTTTCTCTCTACCGTGTTCTCTGCCCTTTCAAATAAATAAATCTCTTAAAAAATTTTTTTAATTATTGTGCATATTGAAAAGTGCCAATTTTAGGAAATGGGAGAGTGTGAGTCTCAGAGTTTGAAAGGCAAATAGACCTAACTGAGGCCTCCGATGATCACCCAAAACTGATCGCTACTCCCAAGCTATTTTGTTCTGACTTTCCTAGAGGCCCTATCTCAGCAGTGGGAGCCAGGGACCAGTGGGACCTCTCTTGCCCAGGCTTGCTACACAAAGTACGGTCTGACTTCCCAAGCCAAGTGACTTTACCCTATTTTCTTGATCTCCATGTACTGTTCTGTTTGCTGAACCAGAATTCACAATTCCACAGATTTCAAGTGGGGGCTCAGTGGTAGATTATTTGAGAGGCAGAGGGTGAGAAGAGACAGAGGGAGAGAGAGATCTTTAATCAGCTGACTCACTCCCAAAACGCCTGAAAAGGTCGATGGGCCTGACCTGAAGCTGAGGACTGGGAATTCAACCCAAGTCTCCGACAGGGGTGCAAGTTACCAATAACTTGAGTCATTACCACTGCCTTCCCAAGGTCTGCATTAGCAGGACTGGAATCAGGAGCAGACATTGAATCCAAGCTTTCAAAATTTGTGGGATGCGACCATCTCAAATTGTAAGCCAAACAGCCACCCTCAGGAGTACTTTAAATGAACATTTAAATGAATATTTCCATCCCTAAACTGCACCTAAATTTTCTGACTTTATCAGGACAGAAGTTCCTGACTTGTAAGTAAAATTAGTTAAAAGAGAATAATACTACCAGTGGCAAAGGGGTGAAAAAAATTTTTAAAATTCATATTTGACTTTAATACTGATCAGCACTTAGGTTTCAAAACATGCATTAAACAAAGTTAGAAAGAAATAAAAAGGTGGGCTAGACCAAGGCTTGGAAAACTATGACCCATAGGCCAAAATGTGTGTGTGTCTGTGTGTGTGTGTGTATTTAAATAAAAATGTACTGAAATACAGCCCTGCCAATTTGCTTACATTTTGTTTATGGCTGCTTTGGTCCTACCACAGGAGAGCTGAGTAATTGCAACACAGGCTGCATGGGCTGCAAGGCAGAAAAAAAAGAAATAAAAAAGAGAAGGGGGGGGGGTGGATTTTTGGTCATATGGAGGAGTGGAAGCTGCTTTGGAGATTTCTTTTGGAATCCTCCAGCAACACCAATTCCTCCTCATCCACTTTCCTGACTGAAGACAAAGCTGTCCCTTCTTATCTCTAATTACCTCTATTAAACGCCACACCTCCTTACCCCAAAAGATAAGCACAGTGTGATGCCAAGTGTGCCAAGCTGGTGGCCACTCACTCATCTCCAACATTTCAACTGGCCTGAGGACCCCAGCCTCCACAACGTGGTGAGGGGTGTGGCAGACGAAGTGAGTGAGATACGCAAAATATAAAACTGTTCTTGTTGCTGGTTCTGGCTGCACCTTAAATGGGAACAATGCACTTCACACTAAAATTCTTTACAATTTTAGAATGAAATAAATGGAAGAGGCAGGATGTGGCATAACAGAAAAAAGCATTAGAAGCAGCTAGCTCTGGGATTAAGAACTCCCAAGCTACAACAAGTCCATCCAATTTTCTGAGCTATCCAGTCTAGCACATGGGTGGGGTCTTCTGAAAATATGCAGAATTTAGCCAGTCACTACTATTAAAATTCAGAACTCACTGTTCCTCAAATGTGCTGATTTTTTTTAGTCTGATGAGAGACTGCACCGCATATTTGAATGCTACTATTTAAAGACGAGGACATCTATCAGCTTGATGGTTAAAGGAGGAAACAGGCTGCCAGCCTTCAAATGGAGGTTAACCTCTACACGTTCTTTTTTACTTTTTTAACTTGAGACACAGAGAAAGAGAAAGCACTTGCCATCTGAAGGGTCAGCCCTCAAATGCCCACAACTGTCAGGGCCAGACTGTGTTAGAAGAGGGAGCCCGAATGCAATCGAACACTCCCACATGGGTAGCAGGGACACACTTCACTGAACCATCACCACTGCTTCTCAGGGTCTGCACTGGCTGGAAGCTGGAGTCAGGAATCCCAGCCAGGAACTGCAGGCAGGGACTCCCACCTGGGACATGGGTGCCTTAACCACTGCCTACTCCAACACACACTTCCTGCATTTCCCGTTATCAAAGGCTGCTGACCCCGCTTCTCTTCTGCTAGCCCAGCCTCAGACTCTCAAACATCCCCTTACAATGCAGTAACTGAGACTGGGCTGGAATATTCAACTTAGATTTCACCAAAAACTGGAGGGTAACACTGGGAACAGGTAACATGCAACAAACTACAACTTGTGCAACACTTGGCACAGGATAGGGGCCCTGGTTACCAACAGATGTGGTACCAGACTGCCTGGGAAGATATTCAGTAGCCCCAGATTTCTCTCATCCTGGCCCAGAGTGGCAGCTTTGAGAGTCCTGAACCCTGCAGGGTTACTGACGTCAACCAAGGCCACCTCCTTGAGGGGAGACCATAGCTTCAACAGCAGAAGCCTGGAAGAAAGCAATCCAATTACTCTGGCTTTTCTCCAGTGCACTCTTGAAGTGGCAGGGGGTAGTTTCACTGCATTCCGTCCTGTGCATTTCACTGTGACTTAATTATGAGGAGGTCTGAAAGAATGGACAGGGGCCGCTACTCCACCACAAATGTCTTCTCACGATGGCGGTGCTAATTAAAAAAAAAAAAAAAAAAAGGCATCATGGCACAGCAGGTTAGGCTGTGGCTTGCAATGCAGGCATTCTTATGAGCACAGGTTTGAGCCTTAGTTACTCCACTTCCTATCCAGCTCCCCAGTAACACGCCTGGGAGAGCAGGCCATGATGGCTCAAATTTTGCTACCCATGTGGAAGAAAATGTTATAATCTGGGAATAAGACTTTTCCTTCTCAAATTCATTCAACTTTTCTAAATGTTAGAAAATGTTCCAGGGCCAGCACTGTGGCACAGGGGGTTAAGCCACCATCTGCAGAGCTGGCATCCCATATGTGAACTGGTTCAAGCCCTGGTTCCTCCACTTCTGTTCCAGCTCCCTGCTAATTTGCATGGGAGAGCAGTTGAAGATGTTCCAAGTCCTGGGGCCCCCGCACCAGCGTGGGAGACCCGGATGTAACTCCTGGCTTCGGCCTGGCCCAGTCCTGGCTCTTACAACAGTTTGGGGAGTGAACCAGAGGATGGAAGATCTTGATGGCTTCCTCTCTAACTCCAACTTTCAAATAAATAAATCAATCTCCAAAGAAAAGAAAAAGTTTGGAATATGTCCAGAAAATAACCACCAGAATTAACTGTGTAGTCAGAGCTCCACTGCAGGATCTGCAAGTCTGCCAATCCAGGCGGCCCTATGCTTCCATCAGGCTGCTGTAGGATGTAGAAAGACTCTTGGTTACTTGTCAAGGAGTTCTTCGGAAGCATAAGTTAATCTACCAAATAGCATGGCTGATCTTTGGAAGGAAAGGAAGTAATAAGAAGGCCTGAACTCATGAGACACACAGAGCCAGAACTTGTCGCCACAGCTGAAATAGCCTGGTGTGTATCGCACTGGTATCTCTGCAGGACCAGCAAGCTCAGAGCCCTAACCTAGCACCTCCTCAAATGTGCTGTGGCTTCTGCTTTTTGCTGCGCTGGTAAAGGGCAAGTAATCACCCACTTGCAGGGGGTGTCTCACATTCCCCGGAGAGCTTTCCCGGCAATCTCCTTAGGCACTGTGAACATTTAATTCACCTTCCCAGTTTTCTTCCCCGACTCTTTGTTCTCTGAAAAATCAATACTTTTCCCTACTTGGAAATTAAGTTGTTTGTGAGGTTTCAAAAAATTAACCCTCTCTAGTTCTTGTCCTATGTAGTATTTTCATGCACTTATTTGGTACCTATAAAGGAACCACCAGAATCCCATTTCTTTCTTCATATTTCAATGTACTTTCCCTGCCAAATCCTTCCCTGCAAAATGATCAAGCCAGAAAACTTTAGGCTTTAAAGAGGGATGGACTCCACGCTTCCATTATACCTGGTCTGAGTTACATCTGATACCTAAAACACAAAAGGTCCTGATTTTCAACAAGCACTTTATAATACAAGTCAATCTGTATAGGCTTCGTAGTGACCTTACATAGACCAATCTTTCCTCCTGCACCGCTTCTCCCTTGAGCCTAAGCAGACTCCGGCTGCTGCCTTTGTCTTCACGGAAGACTTGCTGCGGCATGTGACCTAGAGCTCTGCCTTGGTCTTCATCGCCAGCGCTGCTCCCCTACCTTGTTCTCCCCTGTCATGCACTTGGTGGACCCGTGGGAGGCAAGAGGAGGCGGAGCATCACAGCACAGGACGGAAGCCTCTGGTGGTTACCAGCACAGAGAGCTGCTTCAAAACACAGCCTCTGGGCTCTGCCGTGGCCTGGCTGTGGTCCTCTGGGCCAATCACTCACACCAGCCGTTAATAAGGGGTAAGGATAATAAGAGTACCCACTCCATAAGGTTAGGACCAAGCGAGATGATGGCCGCTGAAGAACAGAGCTCACTCCAGTGGGTAAGAAAGGAGTTACACAAAGGCATACACAGCCCTGCCTTGAGAAGAAAACCGTGCTCACGAGCGATCCCACTCAGGTTTCACTCATCCCAAATTAGCAACTGCAGCTCCATTAATTCCCTTCAACCTCCAGGCAAGGCACAGACACCTCCCATCTCTGCTGCTTAAATGAATCCTTTCCTGACCACCACACACACAAGGGCTTCTTGCATTTCTGAACCTCTGTCAGAAGCCTGACCACTCCTTCCTTTTCTGTAGGGCTGTAGCCCACATGGCACCCAGCAGTGGCCTAAACAAAGGCAGAATCAGTAACACCTGCACCTGCACAACAGAGGGTCTGGTGATGATGCACGGATGCTCTCTGAAGCACAAGTGTCTCCACGCACATGAAGGAGGGGAAGCCCGCAGAGCAAGCAAGCATTCTCAACCACAGCACTGATGACATCTGGGGCCAGATAACTCTTTTGTGGTGGGGCTGTGCTGTGCATTGTAGGATGTTGGCAGCAGCCTCTCTTGCTTCCCAGTTGTGACAGCATAAAATGTCTCAAAATACAGCCGAATATCCTCAAGGCAGAGGGTGGAGATAAAATTTCTTCCCTATTGAGACTCACCACTGTAGAGAATGAAAACTATTCCCAAAGTCACTGTGCTACTTTTCTACCGGGACAGTGACCCCCATAACAGTGCAAGAAGGACAGAATGGACATGGGAAATCTCTCCCAGGAGCCACATTTGTGACAGGCATTTCTGCAAGTCATTAACAGGGAAAAACCAACAGAGCAAGTCAAAGACTCTCTAAGCCTTAGTTTCCTCTTCTCTAAAATGGAGGTGATAATCACATTTAAAGGTATGGGACCAATGATACAAATTAACTTTGCCTATGCAAACATAGTGCTAAGCCTGTGGCCGAGCATGCAAGAAAGATTCAATAACTCTGAGTTGTTGTTGATAAATATGCACAGCTGACTTCTAAGTGCTAGGCAAGGGCATAGACTTGGGTCCCCCTTGTCCCATTCTTTCTGTGCTACTCCCAAGCACTTAGAAAGTAGGGACAACTCCATAGCAAACACAACACAGGGGGCCCTAGAGCAGACAACGTATGAAAAAGACAAGCAAAGATGCTGTAAAACATGGAATCTCACAGCAGAGGCAAAGGTTACAGACATCAGAGGCAGAAAAGGAAGGAGGAGGAGAATGGTGTCTGTTTCATTCTAAAATCTGCTGCTTCTGTAGAAGCAGGATCCTCAGGGAAGATGAGGAAGAGGAACTATACATGTTTTACACAAAAAGGTCCTACACACACACACACCACCCTTCACAAATATTACTGGAGTTCCCGAGTTACACTCAGCCTACAAACAAACTACAAACAGATGCATCACCCACTCCAAGTCCCCCCTGAAGCTACCAAGACATGTGGAAAGACATATAACAACGGCCAGCATCAGGAGTCACTGATGTCACATTTCTTCAACCAAAAGGCATTTTACACATGCCTCATTACACCAATGTTATCTACCTTTCCTATTCCACAGTCACAGCTGAGTGCAAAACCACACAAACCCGGTTTCCCAGATTCCCTTCTCCCTGCCCTTCCTTCACTGCACTAGTAAACCATGGAGCACTAGCTCTGGCAAAGCACAGAGAGCAGGAAGACGACGTTAACATCAAAGTCCGCAGGAGATTAGTAGAGGCTGTGCATCAGCTGCTTGCCATGGGCCAAGTCAATGAATCACCATGAGCCTCAGTTTCCCAACCTGTATAATCTGTCTTGTAGGCTAAACACAATTCAGTCCACACATGCAAAGCTCCAAGCGTGGTGCTGAGAACAAAACACAGTGCTTTATAAAAGACCGTTACTATAATCTTCCAAAATTATGTAAAAAAAAAAAAAAAAAAAAAAAAACTCAAAGTATGCAACTTCACAGAAATACTTCTCCCTCAAAGAGCCTTATTTTTTCCACATTCTCCTCCAAATTTAATTTAAAAGATCCCTGATGCCACCTGCCCTGGCTTACAAACTGGTAAACAACTACACACTAACATTAAGTGTAGAATGAACCTTCTTGCAGAAGCATGACTTGTGTGCTTTGTTTCAACAACTGTACCATGTTCCATTTTGTTCCAAACATTCTGGCACAAGTTAAGAAACATTCTGCTCCAGCCCAGGGCCTAACCTTCATCACATGACTTTCACTGCTGCTTCTGCAAAATATTTTCTGTGCCCCAGTCACTTTTTTTTGGGGGGGGGGGGGCAGTTAGCAGTGCATTAGAAACCATCCACTTTTTTTTTCTTTTTACATTTCCAATAGCTGTAGAATTCAATGATCTATGACCACCTAACCTATGAAAATACAGTTTAAAAAAATCTTTTAGTTAAAATAAAAGCACAATAAAAAATGCTGTCAGACTGCATGTATGATCCTAACTTATTCCATTAAAGCAGTGCTTGGGCTTCACACTAGAATATACATGTATGTATGTATGTATGTATATTTTACATATATATCTGTCTGTGTGACTAGAACATGTTGGGATTTTGTAGACTAGATTAGTTCAACAACGAACTTTATTAATAAATATGAACCAGTGAACCTCATGAACATGGTGTCCAGTGTAGCTCCCAGCACCAGCTTCACAAAGCAACATTAACAACCATTAACCCTAAGTGCCAGCATACAGACATCTCTGCACTACCTGAGCTTCCAACACAATGTGTAACATAACATTTTGTTTTAGTCACGATGAACTGTGCTATTTTTGTCTCTTAAAAATGTATTTTTAGCATGGCTCTCCTAAGAATAGCCGATCTGAAAGACTTATCTGTTCCTCTTCAAAGTTAAGACAAAATGACAGTCCCCCAAATCACAACAGTCTGAAATGATCTCAATCTTTTCTATACATGTTGACTAACCCACTTATCAAGCACACATAAAGAATGATTCATCTATGTGAAAGCATTGAATGTGCAAAGCAAAAGCTAAAAGTAAACCCAAAAATGTCTGACTGAATAAGCTGGTAAGATTAAGAAGTTTTTCTTCCATTTTAATTACAATTCACTTTATTACTGCTTTTGTTTTACTGTACAACCAAAGAGTTAAGAACCTAAATGACATCTATTACTGTCAAGGCAGAATGATGAAATAAAAGTCTGCCAGACAGCAAGACACTGTCTTCAGTACACTGTGACTGAGAAAAATCCTCTTCTGCCAAAGCCCAGGTGTAAATCACTCACAGAAAGACAATTTCACTTTTCAAGAGCTGTAACAATAATGCATTCACTTATGACAAGAGCTAATGACAATTTTCACTTCTTTCTAGAGAAAGAGGCAAACAGGATTTCCGAACCGTCTCCGAGACAAATGAGTGGTGTCTGGCTAGTGATTCAGGAATCCCTGGCAATGTAATTTAGCCTTTTCCATTCCACTATAGTGTACAAAGAACATGATAATCCCTTCTAAAAATTTAATATTCTGGAAAACAGGATGAGGTTTTACAAATTTGTTAGCAAGTTAACATAGTAAAAGGTCTCAACTTTTTTTTCTTTTTTTTACAAAACTCAAGTTCATCTGGAAAAACATACATTAGAAAATATTCATGAGTATTCTGAAAGTTTGTTACAGAAGAGTAAAGATCAGCTCAACCATGTAATTAAATGCCTTATTAAGGTACAGAGTATTTGATGAAAGTTCTTGAATACAGAGAACAGAATGGCTAGTTCAGGAGAGAGGGGGTATCAATGAGAAGTGTTCTAGAAATCTCACTCCTTAAACCAAAATAAAATCATATGGATAAAAGATTTTAAAGACATATTTCTATAAAAAACAAAATACCTTATACTCAAGCATAATGCTAAAACTAACATGTGGGGTAGGCATTTGGTCAGCAGTTAGGCCACCAGCTAAATGTCTACATCCCAGTATCGGAGGGCCAAAGTTTGAGTCCAGGCTCTGGTTCCAGATACCAGCTCAATTAGTATGCATACCCCGAGAGACAGCAAATGACGACTCAAATATTTTGTTCAATGAACCTCATGTGTGAGACAAGAACTAAGTTCCATTCTCCTGGTCTCATGTGGTATGCATTTTGGAAAGTAAATCAGCAGATGGAAGACCTTTCACTCTCTCTCTCTCCTGCTCTCTTGCTCTCCCCCACTCTGCCTTACAAAATAAAATGAAAAATTAAAAAAAAAATTATGAGTTGTCTATTCATTAAAAGTACAGCACCAACATTTGCAAAGCAAAAAAAAAAAAAAACAATTAATTAATATGCTAAAAACAGAACCCATTGAGACTTTCATCTCATCCACAGCAAATCAAATGGACAAAAATAAGCACAAAGACAGGTCTAAACCCATATTGAAATACCTTCTTTTCATCTATTCATAAAGCATTCATAAGTATGGTCATATACCAAAAAAGGTCTACAATTAAATTCATTTACCCAAAAATAACTGTGAAACAGAGGTTCAAAGGCGAGGTGACGATAATGAGTGCAGGATCTGGAAGAACCCTGACATTAGCAAACAGAGCTGTGGCACTCACAGAGTTGCAGGACTGGCAGTTCCTACAGAACTTTGTTATGATTGCACTTTCTTAAAGAGCCACAGAATCCCTTAAGAAAAAGGTAGAAGCTCATTCCTAAACTTAGCTTATATACGTGATCTGTTTTAGGCAGAAATGGGGGTTGTCCTTCACCCTAATTCCATAACAGTCCTTTGCAAGTACAAAAGGTTGTTTTGTAAATTAACCTTTATCTTTAATAGCTTAACTAAATGTCCTTCTTACTGCCTATATCTTCACTTCCTCAAGACTATAGTAACTGAGCTGGGACCTCTCTTGTTCTACCACATCCCTGATGGCTCACAAACTAAGGAAGTGTCCCTGCAAATTTCTTTTCAACACTTGTTTTCTATGTTTATGTTTAGGGACAAATTAAAACTAACTTTTGGAATCTAGAGTCTCTGTTTCTAAAATTCATGCTACATTGCTAGGAAGCTCATTTGGCCTTCATTAAAAGCAGAAAAGAAACTCCTACAAGATGGTTATTTCCTGACATCACTTTCAGTCTGTTTAAATGCAATCCTCCCCAACACCGCCATGTATGTCCAGGTACTTTCAGAAAGGACAATAAAGCTATTTACTTTTTTTTTTTTTTTTTTTTTTTTTTTTAAAGAGATGAAGATTGGGGCCAGCATTATGGCATGGCAGATTAGGCTACTGCCTGCAGAGCTGGCATCCCAAATGATTGGACCCCTGCACCCATGAGGCCCATATGAAACTCCTGGCTTCAGCCTGGCCAGCCTTGACCATTGTGGTCAGCTGGGGAGTGAACCAGCAGATGGAAGATGTCTCTCTCTCTACCTCCCTCCCTCCCTCTATAATTCTGCCTTTCAAATAAATCTTTTAAAAGGGAGGGAGGGAGGGAGGGGAAAAAGAATAGAAATGAGAGTTTTAGGGAAAGTTTTATTTTTATTTATTTACTTTCTTAGGCTATATTTATTTGAAAGTCAGAATTACATGGTGGGGGGAGGGGAGAGGGAGAGAGAGAGTTAGTTGATCTATTTTCCATCTGCTGGTTCACTCCTAGATAGCCACAATGGTCAAGGCTGGCCAGGCTGAAGCCAGGAGCCAAGAACTTCTTCCAGGTCTCCAACAAGGGTGTTAGGGGCCTAGGTACTTGGGCCATCTTCCACTGCTTTTCCCAGGCAATTAACAGAAAGCTGGACTGGAAATGGAGCAGCTAGGACAAGAACAGAGCCCATATGGGATGCCAGTGTCCCAGGCTGCAACTTGACCTGCTAAGCCAAGGCTGGCCCAGACATAAAAGTTCTAATGTGTAATTTTTTCTTTTCTCCACCTCAGCTCACTTTCCTCAGAGGTCCTCCTTGCTGGTACCAAGTCTAAGTTCCCAGTACCTCAATATTCCCTGCTGCAGTAGCCAGTTTTCTTGTCACAGTATTTATCCCAGTTTGCATTTGTTTTATTTGTCAGCTTGTTTGCTTATTTTTGTTACCTTTTTTTTTTTTTTTGACAGAGTTAGAGAGAAAGAGAGAAAGGTCTTCCTTTTTCCGTTGGTTCACCCCCCAAATGGCCACCAAGGTCGGTGCACTGGGCCGATCTGAAGCTAGGAGCCAGGTGCTCCCTCCTGGTCTCCCATGTGGGTGCAGGGCCCAAGCACTTGGGCCATCCTCCACTGCACTCCCGGGCCACAGCAGAGAGCTGGACTGGAAGAGGAGCAGCCAGGACAGAATCCAGCGCCCCAAGACTAGAACCCAGGGTGCCGGTGCCACAGGCGGAGGATTAGCCTAGTGGGTCGCGGCGCCGGCCTTGTTAGTCTTTCTGACCAGAATATGAGCGGGGAAAGATTGTGTCTCTCTTAACTAGCTTTGAGTCTTGCACGTTCCACACAGCGGTTGGCTCTTAGTGCAAACTGAGACCTACGATAAGGATAACTAATATTAAAGTATTATTAAAGCCGGCGCCGCGGCTCACTAGGCTAATCCTCCGCCTAGCGGCGTCGGCACACCGGGTTCTAGTCCCAGTTGGGGCGCCGGATTCTGTCCCGGTTGCCCCTCTTCCAGGCCAGCCCTCTGCTGTGGCCAGGGAGTGCAGTGGAGGATGGCCCAGGTGCTTGGGCCCTGCACCCCATGGGAGACCAGGAAAAGCACCTGGCTCCTGGCTCCTGCCATCGGATCAGCGCGGTGCGCCGGCCGCAGCGCACCGGCCGCGGCGGCCATTGGAGGGTGAACCAACGGCAAAGGAAGACCTTTCTCTCTGTCTCTCTCTCTCACTGTCCACTCTGCCTGTCAAAAAAAAAAAAAAAAAAAAAAAAAAAAAAAACCTAAAAAAATTAAAAAAAAATAAAAAAAATAAAAGTATTATTAAAGCACTCAAATTGGCCTCATTGCTAAAGCTGTTAATACTAATATAATCTTAGAAGCAGGTACATTAATATCCAGAAGCAGTAAACTCCAACAAACTGCCAAAGCACACAGAAGTACCCAAAGTCAAACAACAATGAAAGAAACACTTAAAGACAGAAATGAACAGGACATCTTCCACTAGGGCCTCACAATTTTTAAATTGCTTTTTTCAGAACAGTTAAGAAGAACTCAAAAGATGATTTGCTTTCACCACCATTAAACAAGCACTGAAAAGATACTTTCTGCTGTGGCCCAGGTTAATCCTCTGTCCCTGGTGTCAGCAACCCATGTGGGCACCGGTTCTAGTCCTGGCTGCTCCTCTTCTCTGCTGTGGCCTGGGAAAGCAGTAGAGGATGGTCCAAGCATTTGGGCCCCTGCACAAACGTGGGAGACCCCAAAGAAGGTCCTGGTGCATGGCTTCAGATAGGTCCAGCTCTGGCTGTTGAAGCCATTTGAGGAGTGAACCAGTGGATGGAAGACCTCTCTCTGTCTCTCCCTCTTATCTGTTAACTTTACCTCTCAAATAAATATTTTTTTTTAAAAGAGATACTTTCAGAGCATTAGATGAAATACTTTTGTTTGTGAAGCAGATCTATCTTTTCTTGTAGGTCTCATGGCAAGACCCAAATTTTAATGATAATTTCCGGAAGCTTCATTTAGATAACATATCTTTGCCTGTAAGCCTCTAATGAATGAGAACAGCTCGTTTTTGAAATAAGAATTTCTACGGGCACTTTGTAATTGTAAAAATAAAGGACTAACATTTAAAAAAATTTACATTTATGCTATTTAAGGGGCTTATGAGTTGTGAGTTCGGAGTGTCCTTTACTATTTTGACAACAACTAGCATGGATTGGTAAATTTTATTTCCTTTGCAACATTCCTTGACCTGAGTTTCTGCATCAGAAATTCCAACCTGGATGGGTTCTGGCCTAGCAGTTAAGAAATACGCATTCCATATAAAGAGTGACTGGGGTCATTACTGCCTCTGGCTCCTGACTCCAGCATGTACAAATGCTGACCCAAAGGAGCCAGTAATGAAGATTGCAGTAATTGGTCCAGCCACCCAATTGGGAGACTTGGATTGAGTTCCTGGCTCCCAGCTTTAGCATTTGTGGGCATTTGGAAAGTGAACCTGTGAATGGGACCACTAGTGTAGGGCTGCTCTCTCCATTCTCTCTCTCTGTCTCTCTCAAACAGGGTGGGAACTTTGTCAAGCAGTTAAGATGCCACTTGGTTCGCATACACCTCACATTAGAACACCTGGTTCCACTCTGATTCCAGTTTCCTACCAGAGCATGCTCTGGGAGACAGCAGATGATGTATCAAGTACTTGGGTCCCTGTCGCCCATTTGGGAGACTGCAATCAGGTTCCAGCTTCCGGGCTTTACCCTGGCTCATCCCTGGCTGTTTTGGGCACTTGGGTGAACCATCTTTGAAAATTAAAAAATTAAAGCCAATCATCCTAAGACAAACTATTAAGGATTTTCAACAATGAATTGTATTTTCATATCACAAGCAAATTTAAAATATACTATCTTCTAATAATGAAATCCAAAATTGATCAGACCTCAAAACTACTACCTTCATATTCCAAGAGGCTGTGGAAATAGCAGACAAGAAACTATCAGTTCAAATGTGGACCATGGTGGGCATACAGTTTGGGAAACAGTTTGACTACTCATAACCCTCAACCCCCGGCGGGGGGGAAAAAAGGTGGAAGTAACTTGTCCACCACATCCTTACAATGGAACACCACTCAGCAATTAAAAGGACACAACCATTGACCAGACAAGAACATTAAAAAATTACTCAAGTGAAGAAATTCAGATTCAAGAAACCACATTCCATCTATGATTCCACATGTGTGAAATGCCCAGAAAAGGCAAGTTTACAGAGACAGGAAGTAGATTCACCACTGTATGGGGCTGGGAACAAAGACTGACTGTGAATGGGCACAGGAGAATTCATGGGAGGGATAAAATGTTCTGAACCTGATTTATGATAGTTGTGCCCTTTAATCAAATAAAATGCACTGAGTTGTACTGTAAATCAGTGAATTTTACATTACAATATTGCTCAATAATATTTGCTTTAAAAAAAAAAAAAACTTGAACTGAGAAACACCTGTAGAGTAAACTGCAAGGTGGGAAATAAAAGCTCTGGATAACAGTGGCTGAGCCTTGATAAATCTACTCCTTTCCTGTCTTTCCAGGAAACAGTCATGTACCAAGCTTTTGCATCACTCTTTAACACATACTTTTCTCTGTGTGTTTGTTGTTGTTTGCTGGCTTGCTTAAATTTGAAAGGCAGAGAGACAAACAAAGATCTTCCATTCCCTAGTCACATCACAGATGCCTTCAACAGCCAGGTCTGGGGCCAAGAATTCAATGCAGATCTCCCAAATGGGTGGCAGGACCCAAGGCCGTCACCTGCTGCCTCCCGGGGTGCACATTAGCAGGAAGCTAGAATCCAAAATGGAGCAGAGACCAGAACCCATTACTTGATGTGGGATTCAGGTATCCTAACCAAAGGCTTAACCTGCCTCACCACAAAGCCCACCTCAGAACCTGAACCTCATCTTTACATTAAAGCATTACACTGTTTCATTTTAATATTCTAATGATAGTCAATGCTACAGCCTAACGTTTTCCAGGTGGCACAAAGTTTGTATCTACATAGTGTTTATAAAAATGGAATTTGTGGGGCTGGTGTTGTGGCACAGTGGGTAAGGCTGCTGTCTGCAGTGCCAGCATCCCATACGGGCACCAATTTGAGTACTGGCTGCTCCGCTTCTAATCCAGCTCTCTGCTATGGCCTGAGGAAGCAGAAGATGGCCCAAATGCTTGGGCTCCTGCACCCATGTATGAAACATGGAAGAAGCTCCAGGCTCCTGGCTTTGGATCAGCTTAGCTCTGGCCTTGGCGGCCATTTGGAGAGTGAACCAGATGAAGGACACCCCCCCCCCTTCTCTGCCTCTATCTCTACCTCTCTGTAACTCTGCCTTTCAAATAAAAAATCTTTTTTTTTTTTTTAATGGAGTTTGTATGGTCTAACTCTAGAGACTTAAAGGAGGAGGAGAGACAATAGGAAGTAACAGGAAAACTTAATTCCTGGAAGTGCAATCACATTAAAATGTAAAACATAAAGTGACAGAGCTTTAGCTAACTTTGTACTAACATATCGTTTTAAACCAATTTTTAAAAATTTTTAAAATTCAGCATACATTAATAGTGAGATATTTTGTTTAAGGGTAAAACTTTTCAAAATATCTTAACATGGAATTTGAATTTTATAAGTATTTTGGTAGCTCAAAACTACTAACTAGGCCACATTACCACATTACTTAGAAATGTCTAAGGTAAACAGTCTGTTGACTGAGATACAAAAATAAACAATGTCTACCAATCTGGATATCAACAGGTTTGCTAGCTTTGAATAAAACTATGACAACGAGCTAATGTTATACCTCTTTCCATAAACTCCCCTCGAGAAAATCAGATACACCTGTATTTTTAAAGCAAGAAGAATGGGGGAGTAGAAACAATTTAACAAGTTATCCAGACACACATTAGAGTGAAAGTCACATGGTAACCTCAGGTATGGCTTGACCACAAAAACATATGTACCAAATCAAAATTTAATTACACTGAACGGCACAGTTTGAGTTGTGCTTCATATTTTTTCGACTGCTTTGCTTTTGACAGGACAGTTTCCTGAAGGAAAGTTCCAAGAATTGAAAAGTTACAACACCCACATACCAGAGAGTGTTTCCTGAATTTTGTTACAGGAAGTGACATCTGCTATAATTTTAACATTTACTTCCTAGCAGGAGTCACATTTAAAATTTCTTGTTGAACATTATTTGTTCAGAAGCAGTTCACCTAGGCAATGCCTATTTAAAATTTTTTTTTTCAGATTCACCAAGCTTTGAACAAAAGAAACCAATTCATAACCCTTTCCTGGGAATGAAAACCACTGACAGGAGATAAAGTGGTATGTACATGGTGGAGAGAGGTACTACAGGGTTTGGGGAGGGTGCCCACAGGGCACAGGAAAGAATCCACTTTATTGCCAGGTCTTTGAGAAGAGCAATTCTTGGAAATGAGGTACATGATCACTTCTTGGTACCTTTATTTTTTAATTATAGGTACATCCAGGCATTTCAACTAATAGTTTTTAACACAAGAACAACTTTATGGAGGTAGATATCTAGGAGCCTCCGGTTTGTCTCAATAGGAGTACGGGAAGTGTGTGTATATACATGCATAAGTGTATATATTAGATCAAAACACCGCAGGGTTGACTTGACCACACACCCTTTTCCGCAGAAAGTACGTGGGCCCCGGCTTCAAGTCAGAAGGGTTCCACCCAGCCTACACCCAGACCTGTCCAATGAGAATCTTGGGAGGTAGAGAGATACGTTAACAAGCACCCACGGTTATTCTTGAACCTAGTATGATCACATAATTACTAAAATACTAGTTTACTTTCATTTGTGTAACTGCCAGTCTAGCAGGAAACAACACTGAAAATAAAGGTAAGATCCTGTGGGTATAATAGAGGCAGGTAATTAACTATAAGAGTCACAGCCTACCTAGAGGTCTCCAAGCATTCCTATCAGGAGCCTTTATGGAGGAAAGCAATTCTTGATCCGTTTTAGTCTACCTGTGGGTTGAAAATACAATGCCTAGGGGCCAGAGTTGGGATGCAGTGAGCTAAGCTGCCGCCTGCAACACCTGCTTATCGGAGCACTGGTTTGAGTCCTGGCTGCTCTGCTTCCCATCCAACTCCCTGCTAATGCACTTAGGATGGTAGTGGAAGAGGCCCAAATTCTTGGTCTCCTGCCACCCACATAGGAGACCCGGATGCAATTCCAGACTCCTGGCTTCAGCCTGGACTGGCTGTGGCTTTTTCAGTCACTTGGGGAACAGTCCCACAGATAAAAGGTATCTTTCTGTAACTCTGACCTAAGTAAATAATTAAAAAAAAAAAAAAAGAAAATACAATACCCAGTGCCACAATTTATGTGTCAACATAAGACAATGCCACCATCAGAATTTCCTTATAATCCATTCAACCTGACACCAAATGACTGACTTAAGAATTTAATAAGAGTTTAATATGGCCAAATTGAAAAACAAAGTCAACAGGGGTGGGCACTGGACCCAGCAGTTAAGACATCACTTAGAATACCTGCATCCCATATTGGAGTGCCCTGGTTGCAGTCTTGAGTAGGCTCCCAATTCCAGCTTCCTGCTAATGTGCACTCTGAAAGGCAGCAGGTCATGGGTCAAGTAATTGGGTCTCTGCCACCCATGCAGGAGACTTGGATTAAGTGTTGGACTTCTGGTTTCAGCTTGGCTTCGCCCTGTACGTTGTGGGCATTTGAGGAAGGGGGGACAGAAGATAGATTTCGAATACTCTTTCAAATAAAATAAAAAACCAAAGAAACCCGAAAGAACCAATTAACCAAAGCCAGAAAACAAGAGATCCTAAGCAGAGCAAGGCTGCTGCTTCTATGACCATCAACTTAAGTGTTAACTCACTATGGACAGACAGGAAAAGGGAGGAGTTTGCAGAGGAAGAATTCCCAACACTGATCACTGCCTACAGACACATAAAGTCAGCACCTGACTGCTCTGCAAGTTAATCTTTACTTTTGGTTCCCCAGGGCATTAGCCCCCAAGGCTATATCTTATTTTTCTCCTGAGGTTTAACTCTAAATGTCATGCAGTATATTTGAGGACCACACTGTGCATTCTACCTTTTGTATTTTGGGCAAACAGAATTAACAACACAAAGAATTTAAAATACCATTTCAGCTACCGTCCAAATTTTGCTCACTTAAGTATACATGTAAAAGGGGTAGAAAATGATAGGTAATCATTTAACTTGGGAATAAGTTATGCACTCACCATGAGTATCAGCAGAATATAACTGAACCAGAACAGAACAGCCAAGCCCACAACATGTTTATATTTCTACAAGAAACGCATCCCAGAGGCTCTGTCCTATAGATGCAAACTACACTTCCACTCTATCTCTAATACAGAATTAAAATGTTTACTTGTCCAAATTGGAAAAGAAATGGAAGCGTTTCCCAATAGAGAGCTACACTAATATAATTAGAAGGAATCTAGTCCTATGTTACACCTCAAAGGAGCAGTGAAGGCAATCCGCTTTACAATTCCTGTTTAATAGCCATTATGTAATAGGAACATGGATCTGGATGCTCAAAATAAGTAAATGAACAGGACCAAGGTGACAGATTTCTCTATCATCCAGGATCAAGATGGTATTTTTCATTCTTGAATATATAAATTATCTTTTCAAAAGAATATAAGTCTAGCTATTGACTATGTTCTCCTGGCATGGTATAGAATCTCTGGAGATAACTTGTGTGAATTTTGCCAAACCATAAACCAGATGACTCAAAAAGAAAAATGACTCATTGCTCCTTCATTCTTTATCATGGAAGACGCTCCAGACTGTGAGTCAGGAGGCTCAGCTGGGCTCTCAGGAAGAACAAGAAAGAAATCACTTAGGAGACCTGTTTGTGTTTCTCTTCTGTCAAGGACACTGTTTACATGGGTGTCATAAGGGAAAAAATGAGGACATTCAGTGGTCAAAATACTGCATTAAATTATTTCCCTCTCCCAATCTCTTCCTTGAGCTGCAAATTACAAAATACTGCAGCTTTCTTCTTTCATATTGGCTCATATTTAAGCTGCACTGCTTAGAATTCAAGAATTTTTCTTCCAAGGTCATCAGTAGCTCATAAATCAGAGGTGGGTGCACAGAGTTGTGCAAAGTTGGTTCTGTATCAGTTTAAGAGCACTCTTTTTTATAATGGAAAACTTCCCCTCCTCAGTCAGAGATCCACCAAAATCCAGTTCCATATTAATCTTGGGAACAATCTGACTTTGCTTCTTTATTGATTTTTTTAAAACCTCATTAACATTAACGTTAATCAAACTGCAAAGTAAAAACTGTAGGAGAATGAACCAAGGCTAACGTCCTTTTGCAGTTTGTCTATAATTGCTTTTTTGGGGGGTGGCCTGGGGTGGGGTGGGGGAGAAGGGTTCTCTGCCACCAGTTGTAACTCTACCAAAAAGCAAGTTCAACCTCCCTCAGTCCCACCAATACCCCGCCCCCACCAGGGCCAGGCTGGGCCAAGTCTTCTCAGGTAGCACAAGATGCTTTTAAAAACTGGTTAATCCCTGATGGTAGCTGAA
This sequence comes from Oryctolagus cuniculus, assembly GCF_964237555.1. Lineage (NCBI taxonomy): Eukaryota > Metazoa > Chordata > Mammalia > Lagomorpha > Leporidae > Oryctolagus > Oryctolagus cuniculus. Next base: position 82,254,605 of record NC_091439.1, on the reverse strand, counting down.
GGTATGCATGTATTCCTTTACAGGGCACTGGGGACTCCTTCAGTGAGGGGGCTGGCAGACGGGGACCCAAACAAAGCCCTCCTTTCTTTTTATTCTATCCATCAGCATCACTCTTCAGTATAAAGCAAGCTCATCTGAATAGGAAAAAACAGCTTACTTCTCAAAAAGAAGGAATGCCCATTTTTTTTAAAGGAATAGATCATAATCAAAGTGACAAAATTTTTAACATTTATTTATAATGCAGAGTTACAGTGAAGGGGAGACAAAGCAGCAGGGACTAGAACTGCTGGGTCATCATCAGTAACCATTTCACATTAAAGGAAGCAAGTTTGTTACAATTCCCACAAGGAAGTAGATTCAATGTATGGACTATGCTTGGGGTTCCAAAAAAAGCACACACTCATCTCAGATCCTAGGCATGGCACACTGCTGCTGCAACTGATGCTGCCTTTCCGAGTGACTGTATCTTCTCAACTCTGAGAACCCAAAAAACCAATACTGTTTTCAAAATATTGATCCCTTTAAAAGTCAGACAATTCACATTGTGAAATCAACTACAAAAACAAAACTAATTTCCTACTTTGAAACTCTGAAATCAGGTACAAGAACAAATAACCCCAACTTACAAAATCTCACAAGAAATACTTAGCTAATCCCTCTGTCATTCATACTGCTTCTAGTTTATGTGGAAGATACTTAAGAAGAGGGAGAAACAATTATCTAGCCTTATGGAGCTGATTATAGAGAACAGCACAGACTACACTTGCCTACTCACATGAAAAATTACTCATATATCATTCATCAATACAAAATCAAGAATGACATTACATCATAGCAATGCCAAGTAATGAGAGAAAAGTGCTGTTGGTTGGTCTTGGAATTTCTATCACTCCGCACAATTCAATTTCATGTAAGTTCCCTTCTACCTCTGCTACTAAAAAGAAATCAAATTAACAATGCATAAGAATCTGCTATGATTAAGCACTGAGCTATGAATTTGTAAGCCCAATGAGTCCAACAATCTAAATTGTCTAAATAATGTGTGTGGCAAATGGCCAAGATGTTAAAACACAAGTAAGTTCCCGTTTCTCTAAGCATTACTCAGAGCAAATTGGCCCAATTTTGGGGTGTTCCTGAAATCCAAAAGTATCTTGAATCTTCTCCACACAAAGCTTAAGTTCTGAAGGAGCATGAACACATCCTTGCATAACTGGGCGAAGTGGACATTTACAACATGAGAAATACTCCCAACATGCCGGCTAAGAAGCAGACACAACGCTAGCCTGTTGGCTTTGTTCCTGGTTCAGGCCAAGTCCGAAGGCCTGGTGCAGGAATAGAGGATCAGGAATATGTGCAGCTCCGCGCCCCGCCCCCCCCCCCTTTAATCTACAAAAGTTGTGCAGTGTACATTGCTATTTTAACTGCTGGCAAGTTGGACCACCACAGTGATAACTCAGATTAGTTCATCTTGGTGCAAAGCAATTGCAGCAGAAATGGCTGTGCAGCTCCCTTTGAACTCCTCAGCTCAGCATTAAAGCGCTGCAAAACAGCTCTGAAGAGCCTTGCTCCACCTGTGTGACCTCTGGCAAGAAGCAGCCTGCCTGGGCCTCAGTTTCCTTCCCTACCAAATGCAAATAAAAAAATGCTTGTGTGGGTGACAGACAAGAGTTAAAGAGGTAATCCAATGAAACCTGCTTAACATTGTGCCTGGCATACAGCAGTGTCCAATTAAGTAGCTTTTATCTCACTATATTTTTATCATTAGAATGAGGGCGCGGGCATTGGAATCGTTCACACCTGGGTTCAAATCTCAGCACTGGATCTGCATTACTGACCCATCAGAGGGCAATCTCATAATTTTTTAGTTCAAGTTATCTTAATCTAAGGTTCTGGCCATAGAACCTTATGGCGAGTCGATGAATAATGTTTTAAATACACAATGTTTTCAATGTTGTCAGAATATTTTAAAATACTTTATGTAAAATACAGAAAATACAAAGGAAAAATTAGATATTTATAATATTTAAAAGACAATCTGATGCTACAAAAATTGATGCTACAGTGCTATTTTTTCTTTATCACCAAATTAAAATAAGATACAGCAGCGCCTTTATTTCAGAGGTGCTGGGTGTTAGAGGTAGTTTAAAAGATCTGCAAGAACTGTTAGAGATGATGAAAACCTGTGGTTTCTGTTCTGACAACATCACACGTACTGGTCCTAGAGTTTTTGTCTCCATTCCTACTAAAACAAACACTAAATGTCAGAAGTCGGCAAAAATAAAGCTGCTGTTTGCTAGTTCCTCACCCAGGTTTTCCTACTACTTATCCCGGGGTTAAGAGCCCCTTACTTAGAGCAGTGAGAAGGACGCACAGCATAATCCACCGGGTTGAGAGGATTACATAGAAAAGCCAGGTAGCACACAGGAGCGTCTCCGTCGAGTAGCTCTTCCTAGAAAGTTCTATTTCTTAAGGAAATGTTTCACGGTCTCACCCAACCCAAGCTAGCCTTCCCTGACCTGCGTCTTTTGATCCATTACTCTTCTAGGACATCCCTAATCACTTTCCTCCATCAGATCAGCAGCTCCTAGAATCCTATTCTTTTACATCCGTGAGGCCAAACAGCTATCCGGCAAAACTGACAGCTTCAAAACCAGGAGTCTCTGCCTCCTGAGCTTCGCCGAGCACCACCCGCAGTGCTCACTCCGGCGAAACCGCCCTGAACGGCTGGCACCAAGCACACCCGCTACGGCCCGGACCCTGGGGCTGAGGCTGCCGCAGCTGCAGCTGGTTCGCTCGGCCTCGCCAACTCCGCGCATTCCCGGCCTTCGCCGACTCAGCACGCGCCGCTTTCCGTGCAAGCGTGCACCGCAGCAGCGAATCTCTCCCAGCCTTCCTCCCTTACTCACCAGGCTCATGCTCGCCCACCTTCAGACAAGAACGACGTCTTCACAAGAATTGCATTTCGCGAAAATTCCGCTCGAGACAGCGGCTAGAGAGCCCCCCGTGGAAATGCAAGCAAAGGCGGACGAGCGAAATCAACTTCACCTCCCGGAAGAGAACGGTTAACTTTTGGAAGAGAGAGGACGCCTCACTTTGGTCCTGGCTAGAGCCCGAGCCCAAGCCCGCCTGCTCGGTGCAGACCCTGTGTGGTGCGTGCTCCGGTTTGCCGTCTGACACTCGGTCACGAGCCACCGCACCGGGAACGCAGACAGCGCAGCGACAAAGCTGCTTCCTGCCCTCCCCCGCAACCTTCGATGCCCCCCACCCCCCGCCACCAACCCGCTCACCAAGTTTGCCTCGGCGCCTGCCTTACCTGGACTGCGCTGCCATCATTCACTTGGCAGAGCCCACGGTCCTCTGCCCATGAGCGCCTTCACCCCGCGGGCCCTGCAGCCAGCGCCGCGCTCACCATTGGCCGGGGCAGGGAGGGGCAGGGAGGGGCCGGGAGGGGCCGGGAGGGGCCGGGCGGGGCCGGGCGGGGCCCCGGGCGCGACTCCCCGAGGCTCCGGGACTACCTGCTCCCGAGCCCCGGGCGTCCTCCGCTCGGCCTCGGGCTCCGACCGTATTGGCTCCCGCTAATCCTGATGGACATCCGGGCACTGGGGCCTCTGCAAGCGGACTCCACTCCAGAGGAGCCCGGGGAACGCCGAGTCAGGATTTGCAGCGGGTAGGGACCCTCAGGGCGATTTCCGAAAAGGGAAGACACAAGGGCCCCAAGCTCAACCCCAGCGGACACACGATGCCGGTGGAGCCCGAGCCCGACTCTGGCGGACGACGAGAGAACCAGGAAATCGCCTCTTGGCTCCCTCCAAGTTGTCCGAGGTCGCCGCGATACCCCCTGTCAAGAAAGTTCTGATGGTACGGCCCGCCTCCTTAAAAGGGCAGGGCACTCGGCCGGCCGGAGCCGGGGGCGAGGAGAGGGCCGGGCCGGGCCGGGCCGCCGAACCCGAGCGCCGACGCAGCCCCGCGCGTCCCCGGCTGCGCCCCGCCTGCGGGCTTCTGGCTAACACGCCCTGGCCAGGTTTTAACAGTGTACACACACACACCGCCGGAACAAACCGTACCCGGTCGCTTGGCACTCCAGCCCCGATGTGAATATTTGTTGACCACCGGGTGCGCCGAGGAGGCGAGGGCAACAGAACCGCATAAGTAAACAGTAAACGGCGTTCGCTACTTCGGATCCTTCCAAGGCTTGCCATCAGGAAATGGGCAACCAACCCGTTATTTCTTTTACTCGGCTTTTAGTTTAGACTTCACTACAGTGAGGCTACCAGTTACAAAACGCCCTCCACGCCTTTTTCTTAATCACGAGGATTGCAAAGGAAACAGTAACTCCTTGTGGTCTTTAAGTAATTAAAGGGATCGACAAAAAAAGAAAAAAAAAAAAAAACCCGGAGGGTGCAAACCAACAATGTAAGCCCTGTGGGAAGTACAAACGGAACAGCATCCCAGTTGGAGGACCAGGGGAAGCCTTTACGCCGAGCCTGCAGATGAACGGGAGGTGCGGGGAGGCAGCAGGAGCTGGAATCTCCGTAGAAGAATGCTAACAAGAAGGCCTGGCCAGAGCACTGCCCCATGACGCTGCCCATCTCACAAGAGGACAGTCCACCCCGTGTGACTACGAAGTCACGGACTACAGAAACGCTGACTTCTGACACTGCAGGGACGAGGCTGTGAGGGTGGCCCCATGCACTTCAAGCAGGGGTTCTCAAAAGGTGGCTTCGGGATTCCTGGGAGTCCCCAAGACCTTCTCAGAGGTCCCAACTATTTTTAGCTTGACACGAAGACACGATTTGTCTTTTCACTGTGCTGACATTAGCACTTCTGGTGCAAAAGCAAGTGTGGGGAAACTGCTGGCGCCTCAGCATACTCAGAGCAATGGCAGCAAATGAAAGCAGTCGCCATGGCCACACATTAGCAGCTTAAAAGCCAAAAAGCCAGCTTCCTTTGCAATGTGTGCTTAACGAACGAAGCAGAGAGTCAGAATTACCACTTTCAAGTCTGGAGCCCGGGGCTTCTAGATACTTGCTAGAAACGGGCAGTCCACAGGAAGCACTGTGCTGTGCCAAAGTACAAGGCTGTCTAGAAGAAAACATTAGTGTGACTGAGCAGCAGGCTGAGCTGGACAGTTTTGGCTATTTTTTTTCCCCAGGGACAACCATTTTTACTTGAAAGAACAACTCACAAACGGGTTATTCTGCCTTGTATATTTGGCAGTCATTTTCTCCAACACGAAGAAAGGGAGAGTGCTTCTTCAAGAAAACCACTGACACTATTTGCTGCCAATGAAATATCTGAGCTTTCAAGCATTCTGTGAACCTGACAGCTGCCCAATGAACCAAGCCTCCCCTGACGAGATCAAACTGAAGATGATGGGTGTGATAGTAGACGATCTGTACAAGTTCCTTACCAAGTTTCCAAATGACCAATGTATGTCGGAACAAAATTGTGAAATGGGTACAATATACAATTAAAAGTGCAATGGATTTTAATACATCAAATGTTAAAAATAATAAAATTCATTTTTGATTCCACAATGCAAGTAACCTTTACAAAACTACAACTCGTGGAGTTTGGGTATAATATTAAAGAAGGCGGTAAGATACTCTTACCCGAGCAGGTGTTTGGCCTAATGGGCGGGACACCCCCACCGACATCAGAGTGCCTACCTTTACCACCATGTCTGACTCCTAACTCTAGCTTCCTAGTAATGTAGACTTTAAGATGCAGGGGTGAAGTCTTAAGTGACTGATATTTTAAATACATTCAGCTTTCCAAGCCATAAATTCTTCACCTATGGATTCAACCAAACTCAGAAAATATTGAGAAAAAAGTTGCATCTGTACCGAACAGAGCTTTTTTTCTAGACACTGTTCTCTAAACAATGTGGTATAACAACTATTTACACAGCATTTTCTTTGAAATACTATTGGATGTCCTCTAAGAGATGATATAAAGGATGCTTGTGGTGGCCAGTGCTGTGGCTTAGTGGGTAAAGCTGCCAACTACAGTGCTGGCATCCTGCATGGGTGCCAGTTCAAGTCCTGGCTGCTCTACTTCTGATCCATCTCCCTGTTAATGACTTTGGAAAGCAGAAGATGGTCCACATCTATAGGTTCCTGCACCCACATGGGAGACCAGAAAGAAGCTCCTAGCTCCTGATCTGGGACCAGCCCAGCTCTGACCGTTGTGGCCATTTGGGGAGTGAACCAACAGATGGAAGATCTCTCTCTCTCCTCCTGACCTCTGTAACTCTGCCTTTCAAATAAATACATCTTAAAAAAAAAAAAAAAAAAGGGTTGTGGATGTTATATACAAATCTGAGACAGAGAGAGAGGTCTTCCATCCACTGGTTCATTCCTCAAATGTCTAGAGCAAATGGGGTGAGCCAGGCAGAAGCCAGGAGCTACCATGTGTATGGCAGGGGCCCAGGGACTTGAGCCATCTTCTGCTACTTTCCCAGGTGCATTAGCAGGGTGCCAGAACACAAGTGGAATTGTCAGGACTCAAACCAGCACCCATATGGAATGCAGGCACTGCAGGCAGTGACTTAACCCACTGCACCACAGCACCACACCCTCACCATATTTTTATGTTAAGGTTTCTCTTTCCCTCTCTCTCTCTCTCTCTCTCTCCTCAACTCTCCACACTCATGTCTGTAATTCAAAGTAATATTATTCCATTATAGATATTCCCATATAACCTCTTAGCACTTAGTTCTGGCAAAATGTGGACAGATCAGTGGGAGCAGGTATTAAAAACATATTTTTTTTTTTTTTTTTGGACAGGCAGAGTGGACAGTGAGAGAGAGACAGAGAGAAAGGTCTTCCTTTTGCTGTTGGTTCACCCTCCAATGGCCGCCGCGGCTGGCGCGCTGCAGCCAGTGCACCATGGCCGGCGCACCATGCTGATCCAAAGGCAGGAGCCAGGTGCTTCTCCTGGTCTCCCATGGGGTGCAGGGCCCTAGCACTTGGGCCATCCTCCACTGCCTTCCCGGGCCACAGCAGAGAGCTGGCCTGGAAGAGGGGCAACTGGGACAGAATCCGGCGCCCCAACCAACTAGAACCTGGTGTGCCAGCGCCACTAGGTGGAGGATTAGCCTATTGAGCCGCGGTGCCGGCAAAAAAACAGATTCTTAAAGTACAAAGAATCTGCATGGGAAGGTCCCAGGGAAATGCCTTTCAACTAATTCTCTGGGTAACACTGTGATCTACTTATATTTGAGAGACACTTATCTAGATCATGCATATTTAGAAAATAATATCAAAAGCTTTTTGATTCTGTATTGGTTTGTAATCCTTCAATCATTTTAAAGAATATAATTGGCTAGCACTTATTTTCTTTCATGTATCAGACAATAAAACACCATTGATATACATATTCTTCCACTACAGCACAATGAAACAAAGTATAAATTCAGGAGCCAGAGTCCTAGCACAGCAAGTTAAGCCACCATTCATGACACAGGCATCCTAGGTGAGTACTGCTTGGAGTCCCACTTCAGCTCCAACTCCCTGTTAATGTGCCTGGAAAAGCATCAGAAGATGGCCCAAGTCCTTAGATGCCTGCCATCCACAAGTGAGACCTGGATGGAGTTTCAGGCTCCTGGCTTCCATCTGGCCCAGCCCCAACTATCCTGGCCATTTGGGGAATGAATGAGTGGGTGGAAGATCTCTGTCTTATCCCTTTCTCTCTATAACTCTGCTTTTCAAAAAAATAAGTACAATCTTGAACTATCAATTTGTTGTGTCCATACTCTAAAAAAAAAGTATAAATGTATGCAAAAGTCTACTCCCAAGAATTTTTTTCTGTATTTTCCCCATTTTTCCTGCTCTTTTTAAACTGTAACATCTGGGATCTTTTATACTGTAAACATTGGTATCACATATAAAAGTAAACTGAAAAAGATTTTGTAATACAAGAACACTTTAAAAAGTTTGTGGGGCAAATGAGTTTAGCTATTCATTTTCAAATAAAGAATTTTTGAAACTCATACATGTTTTCATAATATGCATTTACCCAAATTTATGATGTACTCTCATAGCATTTGCCATTAAATTTCCATTTGCCTTGGGTTAAAAATGTGGCCAGCACTGCGGCTCACTAGGCTAATCCTCCGCCTGCGGCGCCGGCACACCGGGTTCTAGTCTCAGTCTGGGCACTGGATTCTGTCCCGGTTGCCCCTCTTCCAGTCCAGCTCTCTGCTGTGGCCAGGGAGGGCAGTGGAGGATGGCCCAAGTGCTTGGGCCCTGCACCCGCATGGGAAACCAGGAGAAGCACCTGGCTCCTGGCTTCGGATCAGCGCGGTGCGCCGGCCGCGGCAGCCATTGGAGGGTGAACCAACAGCAAAAGGAAGACCTTTCTCTCTGTCTCTCTCTCACTGTCCACTCTGCCTGTCAAAAAAAAAAAAAAAAAAAAAAGTAACGTGTGATATTAAAAATCAGATTTTCCCCTGTGAACTGTGTTAATTTTTCTGACATTATTTAAATATGAGGAAATAAAAAAATACAGTAAATATTTACCCAAAGAGAGACATGGCAGAAACACCAGATTAGAATTACACCTGAGATTCCCTGGGCTCTCAAACTGGATTGTAATGTTAATTAGGAGGGGTAATTTGAAACAGAAGTGGGGCTACACTAGATTTGTAACAGATCTAAAAATACTTTGGGGAAGTACAAGAGAAATTATTCTCGAGTTGGATACTGAATATGGGTGAAGAAGTATTGCTTATGTTCTTTTCCAAGTATGTCAGGAAACACCCTAGTAACTGCCGCACAGTTTTGTTCAGCAGTGACATTGGAGAAAAAAAGGCTTCTCTTCCTATTTTAGGAGCACACCATCCTTAGGGTACAGGCCCACACATACAACATGTCATGTGTTCAAATTCTCTTGAAGCTTGCCCTGGTAGTACCTAGGACTCTGTAGCCACCAGGTCACCACCCTGGCTGAGCCTACCCAACCCAATGTACTTTACAAATAAGGAGTGGAATCATTGGTCAATCCCCACTGCCCACTGAAAAATGTAGAGCTATCTTGGTAATTGCCCACACTGGTGAAGAATTTCTCAGAGCTCCTGCATGCCAGCAACCCATCATCCATATAACAGTAACAGGTCTCCTGGTGTAGGGAGACTATGCTGATCAGTTCTACAATTCTTACATTCATTAATCCTACATTGGCCAAGTGTGCTAAAACCAAAAAAAGCAATTTGGCAAACAGTGACTTTACAAAGTGAGTGGGGCAGATTATTTTACTATCTAAAGTGGGTTCTTGAATCACAGGAGTGCCTTTTTATTACCACTTTAATGACCTTTATAAAAGATACTTGCACACATGTAAGAGCAAGTTATATGTAACACACCTTAAATATAACCACAAATGTTCACCAGATCATGCTTATCCAAGAGGAAAAACAGAATAATTTCTCATCTACTCATTTATTTGGCAAAACATAGACAGATCTAATACATCGCTTAGTTTCAAAATTTACTGTAACTTAAAAGGTAGGCAGCAAATTCTAACATATCTTTATTTAAATCTGTTTTCTTTTTGAGAACCCAAGGAGAGCTCAATGGATGCACTTGTACCACAATACCTGTCATTCAAGGATGCTACTGTATATGCTATTTTTGGTCTAAAAGTTACACAGACGTCACATCTCCAGAAGAACTGCTAGTTCATTTCAATGGAATGTTGCTTAATGAGGATACTCCAAAGATCACTTTGCCAAAAGAAGCGGTACTCAGGATTGCCACTGGAAAGTCTCAAATCACCAGAAGCAGGCCATTTCTACTATACTCCCAGGCATATCAGCAGGGAGCTAGATAGGAAGTGGAGCAGCCAGCACTCATATAGAAAGCTGGCACTGCAGGCAGAAGCTTAACCTACTAAGAGTGCCAGCTCCTGTTTACTTATTTAATCATTTATTTATATCAGAATGGTCTCATAGGTATTTATTTTTAATTTCTGGTTGCAACCCAATGCCACATGATTAATTTCATTGCCAAATTGTTCCAGCCTTGGCCAGGCTGGCTCCTTGTCTTTTGACAAGCTCCATCCTTCTGTATCTTGAGCACACCTCCAATTTACTTAACCCTAGACCTAGAACCAGCCATTCCTGGCAACACAAGTTTCCTCTCCTTAAAAGCTCCCATACAACCCCCTCCTGCCGACATAGCCAAACTTCCTAGACCAGCAAAAGTTTGACTCCTTTATGATATCAGTGGCTCCCTTCCTTGCAAAGTTCTTTGTGGACTTTTGTAGACACTAATCTATTTTTGCAGACAACTCAACTCCCTTTACAATTTTTTTCTTCTCACATATCCAGGATCCGGGGGGGGGGGGGGGGGGGGACACTGAAATTCTTGTTTGTCTCTGAAACAATCTACATGCTGTCTTGTACAATATCATCACTGAATCTGTGTAATTCCACCCTACACCTCTCTCCACAACTCCAAGACTAGTTAGTTTGTTTGTTTGGACAGGCAGAGTTAGACAGTAAGAGAGAGAGAGAGAGAGAGAGAGAGAAAGGTCTTCCTTCTGGTGGTTCACCCCCAGCACGCTGCACCGATCCGAAGCCAGGAGCCAGGTGCTTCCTCCTGGTCTCCCATGGGGTGCAGAGCCCAAGCACTTGGGCCATCCTCCACTGCCCTCCTGGGCCACAGCAGAGAGCTGGCCTGGAAGAGGGGCAACCAGGACAGAATCTGGCACCCCAACTGGGACTAGAACCCGGTGTGCCGGCGCCGCAGGCTGAGGATTAGCCAAGTGAGCCATGGTGCCGGCCAACAACTCCAAGACTAGTCTTTCCAGCTGCCCAAAAACACTTTCCTGGATGCAAACAGGACTTGGGAAGTTGACCTTAATGGATGACTCATACCGGTCTAGATGCAATTACCAAAGGTGCTGAGAGACACCTATCACACCCAGTATAGGCTACTCCTGGGGTTTGCGCAGGGCTTGGAGACAATATCTCTCTCACTAGGGCCGTGACCAGCAAGACCTGGGGAAGTAATTACCAGGCAGCCCCATCCTTGGGGATAAAAGCAGAATGCAGAATTCAAAGAGTGCTTCAAGAGGGGTTCTATATCTTAGGTGTTTTTTCTTTAACTACAACAGTCAGCAATAAACATCCTTAAAATATAATTGGTCTCCCAAAGTGTTTGAATAGCAAAAAATCCAGTCTGAGTGTACACACGAAGAACATGCAAGTAGTGTATAGTAGTGATACCTTTAAAAGGCAAGTGATGGGGCTGACATTGTGGCGTATGGGGTTAAGCTGCCACTCGCAACAGCAGTGCTGGTTTGGGATCCAGCTTCTAAACTTATGACCCAGATCCCTGCTAATGTGCCTGGGAAGGCAGCAGATCATGGCCCATTGGGCCCTTGTCACCCTTGTGGAAGACCTGGATGGAATTCTTAGCTCCTGGCTTGGCTCACCCCCAGCTGTAGAACCACTGGAGAGTAACACCCTGAAATACCATTTTAAACAAACAGGCAAAGGAAACAGATGAGTTGGAAAGAGACAGCTGGCTTGAGTAATGGGCCAAGGCTGGCCAACGACCCCTAAATACTGCAGGCTCAACAGTCAGAACTTTGTGATCAGCACCCAACTCCAGTCCAGTCCTTCTGCCAGATCCCTCACCAATGCATTGGTTACCAATCATCCAAACTAATGATCAGTCATCCCTGGCTCATCCTCCCCATGTAATGGCCACCAACACTGCACAGATTTCTTGGGAAATGGAAAAAACAGAAGTGGCTCTGGCAATTAGATATTTCTCTACTGCTTTCTAAATCTTGTTTCACCAAAAAAAAAAAAAATATATATATATATATATATAAATGAAAAACTTATTGCCAAGAGAAAAATTTCACAATATAAAGGTTTAAAATAAAATAGATGTACTACAATGTGTTTATTAGGATTCCACTTCATCAAAATTGAATTTAAAAAGTGAATTAAAAAGTTGACTGGGGTATGGGTCCATATGATAGTTCCTGGGCCCACTCCTGATTCCAGCTTCCTGCTAATTGGTACCTTGAGAAGCTGCTGGGGATGGTTCAAGTAGATGGGTCCATGCTACCTACTTGAGAGCTATGGACTTAGTTCCCAGCTCCTGCGCATTTGGAGGACCATCTCTTCCCCTCTCACCCCAATAAAATTTAAACTTTTATTTAAAAAAAAAAAAAAAACCTGACTGCAGCTGGTGTTGCAGCATAGCTGTTTAAACCAATACTTGCGACCTCTCATTCCATGTGGGTGCCAGTTTGAGTTTTAGCCACTCCACTTCTTTTTTAAGATTTTATTTATTTATTTGAGAGGTAGAGTTACAGAAAGAAGTCAGGAGACATAAAGAGAGAGAACTTGCATCTGTTGGTTCATTCCCCAAAATGTCTGCAATGGCCAGAGCTGAGCCTGATCCAAAGCCAGGAGCCAGGGGCTCCTTCCGGGTCTCCCACATGGGTGCAGGGGCCCAAGCATTTGGGCCATCCTCTACTGCCCTCCAGGGCCACAGCAGAGAGCTGGATTGGGAGAGGAGCAGCCAGGACACAAATTGGCACTCATATGGGATGCCAGTGCCACAGGTGGAGGCTTAGCTTACTGAGCTACAGCGCTGTCTCCCAGCTGCTCCACTTCTGATCCAGCTCCCTGCTAAAATGACTGGGAAAGCAACAGAGGTCCCTGGGCCCCTGACACCCATGTGGGAGACCCTGAAGAAGCTCCTGACTAATGGCTTTCGCCTGGCTTGGCCCTGGCCATGTGGACATTGTGGAGTGATCAGCAGAAAGAACATGTCTCTCTCTGTCTCTCCCTCAGTTCTCTCTTTCTGTAACTCCGCTTTTCAAATCCAACATCAATCAATTAAAAAAAAAAAAAAAAAAGGCTGCCTGGGCCTCTGTAGCAAAATGCTACTAGTAGCCTCGGAATGGGGGAATCAGGAAACTTTTCTTCTGGACACTTTAAAATTTTCTAAATAGTAGCATTATACACACACACGTTTTGTTGTCTTAAAAAAAAAAATTATTGTAAAAACTAAACAACTGCAATCAAATCTTAAAACTCTAGGAAGGAGAGAAGGGTCATCAAATCCACTTCTCCATGCAAGAATGCTGCTTCTCAAAGAAACAACCTTGTTTGCATATCACCAGGGACATCTGTTGTCATCAGAAGGTGGCCCTTGTCCTCCAGCAGCCCTGTTCACTGCTTCAGCTTCTGCATTTGTCCTACTAATGCAGTTGTCCACTCCACTTTTTCTTTTTTTAATTTTACTTGAGATGCAGAGTTACAGACAGAGGGAGAGACAGGTCTTTCATGCTAGTTAGCTCCCTAAATGGCCACGACGGCCAGAGCCAGGCCAATCCGCAGCCAGGAGCTTCCTGTGGGTCTCCCATGTGGGAGCAGGGGTCCACGCACTTGAGCCCTCTTCCACTGCTTTTTCCAACCATAAGCAGAGAGCCAGTTCAGAAGAGGAGCAGCTGGGACACAAACTGGCACCCATATGGGATGCCAGTGCAGGAGGCTTAACTTCCTACGCCAAAGCACTGGGCTCCTGCTCCACGTTCTTATGCTTACTGTTCCAGAGTATATCTTTTTCTCTTCCTTTCCCCAACAACTGTATGTATTTTACATATGTAAAATGATCTATCATAAGCAGATTGTTGGGTAAAAACAGTCTGTTGTTATCTGCCTTGTCACTGAAATGTTTTCACTATTGCTGCAGTTGAGTTTATTTTTTAAAAAAGATTTACGGACTTATGTATTTATTTGAGAGGCAGAGTTACAGACAGAAGAGAGGGAGAGGTCTTCTATCCACTGGTTTACTCCCCAAATGGTGCAGTGTTCCCGAGCTGGGCTGATCTGAAGCCAGGACCTTCTTCCGGGTATCTATGGGTATAGGGGCCCAAGCAACTGGGCCATGTTCCCCTGCTTTCCCAGGCCATTAGCAAGGACTTGGATCAGAAATGCAGCAGCTGGGACTCGAACCGGCTCCCATATGAGACGCTGGCACAGCAGGTAGAGGCTTAACCTACCACGACACAGCACTGGCCCCTGAATTTAAGTTCTACCCACTGGCTATTTGTCTTCTCTTGTCCCTTCCCATGTGTTTTTGTGTCTCTGTTGCTCCTTTCCAGTACTCTTTGGTAAATTTCAAGTCCCAAACCACACCTGCAGAATCAGAAACTCTGTTGGTAGAGTCTGGAAATGAGTTTTACTTACTAAACTATCCCGGTGATTCTGCCATATACCAAAGTTTAGAAACCACCGATTGAGGATTCATTGTCTGCATTCTTAACTCACTGAATTCTATTTAGAGTCAGCATTATACCACTTCCTGGCTGAGGCTTCTCATTCCTTTTGAAATCAAAAACAACTATAAAGTCTTCCAATATTTCTAGACCCCCTACCACTCTCTTAGTTCAGAATCTTCTTCATACATCATCAGGCTTTTTTCAACAGCTTACTGAGGATTGTTTCTCTTGCCAACCCTTTCTCCCCACTAAGTCTTCAACATTACTGCCAGAATATGGAATGTATAACTCCTAAAATACACATCAGATGTTACTTCCTTAACAAAAAAGGAAAATGATGCATTCTGTGCTGCCTACAGGAGAGACAGAAAACTTACAGGATCACCCAACACCCTTCCTTCCAAAACTGGCCCAAATGCTACAACCTTATCATCCCCTAGCCTCGCTCCAGCCCCTCCCTGCCACATTACCGGCACCGCCCTGCAGCCCAATAGTTCCCTCCTGCTGCTGACTTTGGAAGAGAATATTTTCCTTTTGTTGAATGCCCTTTCCCCTCCTCTCTGGCTCAGGACACCACACACCATTATTCAAATCTCAACAAACTCAGCTCTTCTCACAAGTCTTTTGCTGATATGGTAACCTTCACTCTTTACCTACCACAAGCTCCTAGCTTTCATGCATATCAAGTCATGAGGCTGGATGGGATTAAGGGAATGTTTGCTTGTTTGAGCAGAAAGGCAGCCAAAAGATAATGCTGCCAAAAGATAATTACTGAAACAGAGAACTGTGAAGAACTCTGCTACAGTTGCAGCTGGCAAGATTTCCTCTTGCACGCAAGTCCGCCAATGAGAGCTGTCCCCAAACCTGTACCATCTGAGGGGTTCTCGCCTTATGCAATCAAATGGACTCTTACCTGAGTCCACAATTCAAGCAAGGAAGATCGTTGTGCTATTTAACGTTTCAAAAAGTCCAAAGGAAACCACATATTTGCTCATGGAAAGTGTGTGAAGGCCTCTGCTTTGGGCCTTTCTGGAGCTTATGCCAACTCACAGTGCTAACACCAGTTAGCACATGCTGATCAGGAAGTCTAACTGGCAGTGTTTGATTCGTCTAAAAGTAAGAAAACAAATGCTTGTTTAATGTGGTTTGTTTAGAAGAGGAATGGTTTCAAAACATGGGCCCTGAAAGAGAAGGGGAAAACAAAACAATAATAATTTAAGACACACACAGGGACTCCCCCAGGCTTAGACTCCCTTAGACTGAGCCAGGGGTGAGCCCCTGCAAAGCCTGGGATACACAGGAGAATCACCTGGGTAGATAATAAGATCCTGACACTCTCAGGCCACACCCTAGGCCACTGACTCATAGAGGCTGGGCTATGTATTTTTAAAATGTCTTCAAGTGACTTAGTGCACAGCCGAGTTTGAAACCTCTGCTTCAGAACCCTGCTGTCACGTTGAGGGGTGCAGAGCAGCTACTGCCCTGCACACCGGCTGTGTGTTAGAAATGCACTTAGATATGCCATCCCAGAGTTCCGAATCAGAGCAGACACTTAACAAAATTCCTCGGTGGCTCATGGGCCCACTACAGTCTGAGAAGCACCGAATTACAAAATTGCATGGCATTCCGGAATTCCACAAACTCTCAAAGATAAGTGACCAATATTACTCCCCATATTTAGTCTAAAACATTGACCTCTAAAAAACAATTTGCTGCAGTCATCTATGAGTGAGAAATTTTCGATTTACTTCCAAACTTTTTCTTAAATACACATAAGAGGAAGAATTTAAGAACAGGAAGATATGGGAACTTTTTGTGTGTGTATATCTCCAGTAAAGGTCTAAATGAAATCAACACATATTATATTCCACACATATTATATCTAAGACCCTAAGCAACTCAATAGAAGAGTGTTTTTTTTTTTTAAAGAATATCTTGTCTTCTAACACCAGATCAGAGAAAGGGCTACTGCATTTTTAAATTGTGAATATCTTGAAAATATAATGGATCTAGGGGTTGCATAGTGCTACAGCAGGTAAAGCTGCCTCCTAAGACACCAGCATCCCACAAGGGTGTCAGTTCAAGTCCCGACTGCTTCACTTCCCATCCAGCTCCCTGCTACTGCCCTGGGAAAGCAGGAGAGGATGGACCAAGTGCTTGGGCCCCTGCCACCCAAGTAGGAGACCCAGATGAAGCTCCTGGCTCTTGGCTCCAGCCTGACCCAGCCTTGGCCATTGTGGCCATCTGGGAAGTGAACCAGCAGATGGACAATCTCTCTGTATCACACCCTAACTCTCTCAAATTAAACAAATAAATCTTTTTTTTAAAAAGTTGAGTAATAACCAGTTAAACATTTTGATGGTCAAGATCTGTAAGCTACTGAGCTATTTAAATCCTTTCTAAGCATTATGTTTAAGGAGTCACTTAAGGAAAGTACAGATATTATGACAATTTTTTTTAGCATTATTTATTTGAAAGGCAGAGTTAGAGAGAGATGGAGTGACACAGACATCTTCCATTCACTGGTCCATTCCCCAAATGGCCACAAGAGTTGGGGCAGTACCAGGCTCAAGCCAGAAGCCCAGAACCCCATCAAGGTCTCTAACATGGGTCATAGGGTTCCAAGTACTTGGGCCATCCTCTGCTGCTTTGCCAGGCATATCGGCAGGGTGCTGGACCACAAGTGGAGCAGCCAGCACCTGAACCAGTGCCCAGAGGGAACACAAGTTTTACAGGTGTCAGCTTAACCCGAGGTTCCACAGTGCTGACTCTGGCAATATTGTTTTTGAGGTTCACAATATTTCCTATGTTCTCAGAACAGAGGGGACTTCCCTTGCTAATCTAATTAGAATCTGCTTAAGCAAGAACTGGCAGCTGGAAGCAGAGTTCCCAGTTGCCAAACATAGGCACCATCACCTCTCAAAGCTGCTTAGCCTCAGGCCTTCAAATGCCCCTTCACTTTCACTTGGAAATTCACACAAAGATGACTTTCTCCCACACATTGTATGTTGGCTAAGTACACATGCTTCAGACATTTAGTAACAGTCAGATACCAAAGCTCTAGCACAACGACGGATAAGGTTTTGGAAATAATTTTGTTAGTAAAATGAATTTACTGAGCACCCACAATATGCCTGAGCCCATTGTAAGTGCTTCACCCATATTCAATTAATTCGCGCCACAAGCATGAAGCCAAGAACAGTATTACCATCCTTGCATCACAGATAAGGAAAATGAGGCCTGAGAAGTTGGATAATTTTCTCAAAGTCATGCAGCTGGTTAGTGGTGAGACTGAGATAGGATTGTGGCACTCTGGCTCCAGAGTCCATCATCTTAATCACTCAGCTATGCAGTCTCTCTGGAGAAGCTACTGTTAGACTCTCACAGAAACAGTTAAGGAATCCTGACTTTACAAGTCTTTTGGAAAATCATTTTTCCAGATACCTAGTTGTGTTTTACCATCGCACTTGCAAATTTGACATTACTTCTGAGCTTAGGTAGAAGGCTTCTGCCAAAGGCAAGTAGTGATGAATTGTCATAGTTGGTTGGCTTGACTTTCTCTAGGGATACTTGAGGTTTGAAATAGTCAATACCTAGAATCAGAGCAGCTATCATATTCCAGTGAGTAAAGATAAAGATGTTGGGGCTAGCGTCATGGCGTGACAGGTTCAGCCACCACCAGTGACACCAGCAACCCATATAGGCACTGGGTTGAGTCTTGGCTGCTCCAATGCCCATCCCACTCCTTGCTAATACACCTAGGAAGACAGCAAAGAAGGCCCAAGTGCTTGTGCCTTGCCACCCACCTGGAGACCGAAATGGAGTTCCCAGCTCCTACTTCATCCTGACCCAATCCTGGCCATTGCCACCACTTGGGGAGTGAATCAGTGGATACAAGTTCTCTCTCCCTTTTGCTATAACTCTGCCTTTTAAATAAATAAACCTTAATTTAAAAAAATCATGGAAAACAGAATTGAAAGAATTTTTAAGGTGGAAAAAACTTTCAAAATCCATGCACAGCTTTTTTCAGAACATGCATTTTCCATGATCTCTTTGAAAACCCATCTATGTAGGTTACTTATTTGTAGCCATCTCAAATAAGTGGATCACAACTGAGGGACCAAGATAAAATAGTACAGAAACCAAATTTTTTTTTTAATCCCAACAGTTTTCTCAACACTCATGTATTTATTTTCAGAGGTCAATCAAGTTCCTGGGAAATGCATGA